>NW_013954490.1:0-13408 GCF_001266775.1 Austrofundulus limnaeus | reverse complement strand
CACACACACACACACACACACACACACACACACACACACACACATTAACACAAAGACATTTTGCGTAAAACATATGCTTCATGTCTCGCTGACTTTAATTGTATCCCCACCTATTGCACACATACATTCATCATTACTCTGCAGTAATGCGGTTGTATAAGTATAGGGTAGAGAAGAGTGCAAGGATTTAGGGATGAGGTCTGTGTGTGTGTGTGTGTGTGTGTGTGTGTTACGGAGTGTAATGACCGCTCTGAGGAGTGTTGAAAGGAGAAGGGTGTGCTTCAAGGAAATGCTGAGCCCCAGAAAGAAGATTAGAACCTAAACTAGGTTCAGCCCTGCCTGACCCAATCTGGGGCATAGTGTGTGTAACAGAACACACACACACATAAAAAGTGAGAGTGAGACATGACATCACTGTTCAAAAGTAGCACAYGCAGCACTGTGCAAGCAGGGCACTTTTGCAACACAGGCTGCACAAATTATGTCGCAATAATTGGCCCAAGACTGAAATTTCACACTGCAAACAATTTCAGCATCTTTTATCCATCATCTGCCCTCCTGGGTAAATAATTAAMCAAATAAGAGATTGTGTAAGAGCGCAGATAAAACAGAAGGTAAGGCTTTTGGAGCTCCTGCACAGTAAAATCACCGTGCGCCGGAGTTACTCAGGGGCGCCCTGTTCCTTTAAGAGCAGAGAGAGAAGAAGGCCCGTCTATTTCCAGCTATTAATGGCAGCCGACGGAGCGATGACATCAGCGCTTCACACGGGGAGGGGAGTGGGGTGTGTGGAGAGGAGGGTGGCTGCAGAAAGTGTAATCAAATAACTTCAGAGAAAAACCTCAATGCAAAAACGGAGGGAGTGCTCCGGTGGCAGCGTGAATTTGTGATCTAACCTTTCCAGTGTTTCCTAAACAAACTGTAGGTCACTCTACACTTCCACTCGTCACTGTTGGTCAAAGCGCAGCGCTACACCATCACTAATTGATAAACCAGAGAAAAAAGCGCCCTCTAAAGGATTTTTTCTTGCTTCCAGGCATGATTTTGTTAAAAAAAAAACATAATACATGTTATATATATGGTGTCTGCCAGAGGAAGAGCTACATTCCTGAAGGCAGTTGAGTTTACAGGAAAAGCCTCTCGTCACACGCCAACTATTTCCTCCTTTATGTAAAGACATTGTTAGAAAAAGTTGTTAGAAGCACGCAAGACAGGATGTTCCACAGCACGAGAGGCCGTCGCTGAAGAGAAAGTATGTTTGCATGCAGAAAGGAGGAGTGAAAACATGAAGAGGACCCCTTTTACATCCTAGATTAATAAAGGCCAGTGCTGGCTCTAGCCATTTTGGTGCCCTAGGCGAGTTGCAGTGCACCCCCCCACCCCCGAACAATGTCCCACCCACCCCAATTTAAATACCTAAAAACGCCTAAAAAAGTTTGACAGTGAAAGTTACTATGGTAAACTTAGATTTATTTGCTTTCCCAGAAAGCAAATAACAACATACATGTCAACTTGTATGAATTGTCTGTAAGTTATAAGGATTTTACGCCATTTTGCAGGTATACGGACACATAGGGCAATCTCACTGATTTTTTTCAAGTCTTACAGATTTTTTCAAAACCTCATTTTCAAATTTGTCTAACATGTCAGAGCCTGTAGGATGATTTAAAAACAATAAATAACATTAAATAGCCATCTTCCAACCTGTTCTGCCAGTAGAAATAAGTTTTGAACTTTTTCCGCTCTCCTTTGCAGTGYAACATCAATCAAATGAGAGAGAGGGTGRGGGCGATTGCTGCATTGGGGATGGGGAGAAAATGTTTTATGGGTATAGTTTATTTTTTCTGTAATACTTCATTATAGTTTTTTTGGACAAAGGTAATTGAAAGGGGCGCTGAGCAGAGTTACAACCAGGGATTACAAATAATTACTTTTTTTTCCTTCTGCAGTTTGGCACCCCCTCCAGGAGATGGCACTCTAGGCAACCGCCTAGTTCGCCTATGCCAAAAGCCGGCTCTGATAAGGGCAGCAGCAGATCCCATGTTGGGTTGGATAAACATTTAAAGGRTGGAAAGTGTGATGGAGGGGATGAGTAAAGAGTTACAGGCACGGAGGAAGATTGAAGTCTGAGATAAGGAGCAGAATTAAAAGTGTTTACTTCCCTTTCTCAACGGCTCTTTTATTGCAGCGACATTACATCAACACAATTACAAACACCTTCCTGTAATCAAAGCCTCAGACGGCCAGCACTAATGGACATTAGTCATAGAAAAGATAGCGTGTTATTGGCCCCTTGTCACCTAAACTCACTCTGCTCTAAGCTGCCTTGGCAACAAGAAAGTGCGGTGATGTTGATGACAATTGGCTCAACTTGTCTCCCTCAGCATTGTCAGGAGGGGTGGGGGGTGGGTCATCTGAACATGTGAATACCCAACAGCGAGCACCAAAAAGCCCAGACACACATCCTAACAGCGATGACACATGCGTCCATTCCAATCTAAACAAACTGAACACTCATGCTGAAGTCACAGAAAATACCCCGTGACACACAGGAGCCCGCCTGTCCACCAGGATGACATCAGAAAGTCAAACAACCAGGGAGATGAGTTCACCTCCATGTCAACGCAAAAAATGCAATCTGCTGCAGAGTTTACAGAGGAAGACAAAAAAAGAAAAGAAAAGAAAAAAAAAAGAAAAGAAAAAAATTAAAGTAAAAGAAAACAAAAGTGTTCTTTTTGGAACAAAAAATAACAATTCGAAGGTAAAAAGTCACAAGCTGAGGCTATGAAAGTATGCTTGAACAGGATATGACTAACTAACCCAGTTCTGAAAACACACTGTAAAAAATAAATAAATAAAAAAATTCCAGGCAGAAGGAAAGTACATAACCAGGAAAAAGGGCACTGTGTCGCCATCGGCATCTATTTTCCGTTCCTCTCTGCCCACTTCATCATTTATGCAACTGATTATTTTCCTCTCCTGCTCTGCCAAAATGTAGAATTCAGGCCTTCTTTGTTCACGAGCACTGAGTCCTCTTTCTAAACTTTGAAAACAGCTTTTTTAATTTATTTTTTTGGTGGAACTTAAAACATAAAGCTAATTTTTGTTACAGACCTGCTCCGCCATCTTGACCAGGACTTCATAAGAACGAATATTACATCCTATAGAAATGTTTTTATTTAATAATGTCTCTACACCTCMTCTTTAACTGTCTAGGACAGGCCATTGAAAGGAAAAGCAGGATTTTCTGATCCGTTATGCAGCAGGAAGCTTTTAAAGTTTAATGACGGGAGGAAAACCCGCAGATAAAGATTGATAAAGCACCTGCCTAGGCGTTACATTTAATAGGAGCAATGCTGTTACATCACTGCAGCTGCTACAATTGACTGCCTTGTCAATACCGACTCACCCACCCCTCCCCAGAGAGGGTGCTTCAGCCTCTGTGTAGCTTTCAGTTGCCTTCTTTACCTTTAATGAAGAAGAGGGGGCCGGTGGACATTGATTTGCCTGAATGACTGCCCCCCCCCCACCACCCCTCCTGTCGCTTTCCTCTGTTGTACACATCTAGGGAGACATGACGCCATCTCTCTGTGCCCCTCCAGCTGTCCCCTCCACTGTGAGGGGACATTAGCATCTCAATGTGAGCCCCCTCAGCCTCCCAACATGACATCATTGCACACATGTCCCTCTCAGCTCCACAAAGGCCTTGCTGCAGCAATGCAATAGTGTTCCCCCCCTTTTCTTTTTTAGATTCGGTCAGTAAAACAGTGAGATGAGGTCATTGTTTTCCGTGCGTGCTGTCAGCTTTATGACGGGGTATGATAAACATGCTGTCACACTCGCCGATGGTAAAACTGGTTATTGTTGCTGTATCTCAGATGGCGGGACTATGTCATCAACTGCTGCTTCAGCAGGGTTGTGCCACAGCAATAAAAGCTCATAAACTCGCCTATATTTTAGTTTGCATTTATAATTGATTCTCACAGCGGCGTGTTAGCGTCATTCTGCTCCTGTGACACGCTTCTATATTTATCCCATGATGTCAAACGTGTGATTTTTTTTCTCCCTCCCCTCATTTTCTCTGCTGGCTGTGGCTAAACCGAGCGTCCACATGTGCACGAACTGTAAAGAGTGTCAGGTGCACTGAGCTGCCAACTTTGCAGCTTTGAACCACAGCGCCGACGTGACCTAAAGAGAATTTAACCTGTTCCTCAAATAGCTAAATGTGCACGTCTTTTTAAAAAAWAWATATTTTTTAAAGCCTTTCCTCTGCATTACCTCATCGCTCAGTGGGAAATGTTATGATAAACACCTGCAGTGCACCCTGCACACACATTGATAACATAATCTCCACAAGACACCGTTCTGCAGAGGGGGACGTTGAGTGTAAAAAAAAAAAAGCCCAGAGCAGAGCAGGAGATTGAGAAAGAGCCTTTGTACCAGCTTAACATCTCAATGACCACAAGCTGAGAGAATATGAGCTCTATGTCATACTGCGGGTCAGGGCTCTCAATCTTTCCCCTGAAGCTATTTTCTCTCCACTCTTTCCTCCTCGTTGCGTCTCATCTTCATGATGTCATTCCTCTGATGCCCTCATTTTATCCTATTCTTTCCCTCTGAACACGTTAACTGAGAGGACACAGGGAACAATTAGGTTTGACTCCGTTTTTGCTTTCTGTAAGAGTAAATTTGTTATGAATCTGGGAATTATCCTTCAAATTCTCCTCACACCGGCTTTTCTTAGTATGCATGGACTGGAATACCTGAGAGCCCACAGTGCCTTTTGTAGTCCTCTGCAGTGCATCTTTACCTTTGCTAATCAGCATTCAAGCAGKAGCGTTTTGCTAAGTTTGCAACCCAGAAATGCATTTCTATGCAATCAGAATCTTTAGCATGCACACAGACATTTATCCTCTATCTGTTGCTTGCAAAAGTAGGACGTTCTGGTTTTAGTTCTTGCACAAACACACACGTCTCTGCTCTCCAGGTGGATACACACCTCTGAGCTCTCTTCCCTGCTTCATCCTGCGGACCCTGATCTTCAGCCTCATGTCTGTGTCCTGCAGGTCCGGCCAAAAGCAGTCCTCGGCTGGGGCA
The DNA here is from genome assembly GCF_001266775.1 of Austrofundulus limnaeus. Classification (NCBI taxonomy): domain Eukaryota; kingdom Metazoa; phylum Chordata; class Actinopteri; order Cyprinodontiformes; family Rivulidae; genus Austrofundulus; species Austrofundulus limnaeus. Next base: position 8,314 of record NW_013954490.1, on the reverse strand, counting down.
ATCACCACATCCAAAGGCATCACCCCCCACCTCCTAATACAAACTCTGCTTTCACGCAGATGCAAAAAAATGTTCCGGCRCCTCTTTCTTCAGGGATGGAACGACCCCGCGCCAAAGAAAGAAKAAAAAATATCAGAACAAACAAACAGAAATGTTCTTCCTGGAAGGGGTGACAAGAGTCAAAAATGATGCTGCTCCAATGATTGCTTCACTTTTCACTCAGAGCAAAAAAAAGTCCAAAATGTCCTCAAGTCAACATATGGCAAAAGTCCCGGGAATTAACCCACAAAAATTCCTTGAATGCTCCAAAGTCAATATTTAAGAATTTTGTGGTTTTCTGAAGAGTGGTTCAGAGAGAGCACAGGAAAAAGAAAAACACACAAAAAAAKAAAGAGTAGCCTGTAACGTCTGGATGTAAACAGCAGCTGTGATCCGCCTGCAGCTGCTTTACACAGCGTCTGTGTGTATCTCTGAGCGCTCCCTCTGTCTCTGAGTCCAGAGCCAGAAGAGCAGCCCACTATTGTTGTTCTGCTCCACTCTCCTCGCCTCTGATTCGCCGCGGCGCCGGCTCGCGCTCCTCCCTCTCCCTCCTCCTCGGACTGCCGCTGTGAGAAGGATGACGGAGCCACACTCCCTCTTCGAGCTCTGAGGTTGAATGAGCTCACTTGCCGTGAGCTCAGACTCTAGCCGACATCCCGCCCTCCTCCTTCTCCTCTCTTCTTCCTCCTCTGCTGCCTCCCTCTCTCGTGGAGCCAGCGCTCCCGTCATAGCTAATATCTAAGGCACGTAACCACATTCCTTACTCATCCAGCAAGTATGCAGCCACCTCAGGGGCCCAGCTATGAAGCAGTCTATCTGGGCAGAATGGAAGCAAAGATGAAGCTGACAAGCTTTAGTGCAGTAAAAACACTTTATGACGTCTGTGTCGTCCAATCACAGTAAAGAGCTGATTGAGTGCGACACAGTGAAGTCAGATCTCACGTAAACATGTTTGTTGATGATGCTTTCATTCATTTGATTTAAAACATGGCAGCTTTTGTGCAAAATAATCAAGACATTTACTCTCAAATTAAGCTTTTTTTCTTGTTTTTACCTCGATGATGCAGGTTCACACAGAACTTTAAAAGGTTTAAGACTTTTGTGTGTTTACAGACGATGTTCCGCCAAAGGTGATGTAATGTGTGCAACTTCATAAAYGTTTCTCGCGTTGCTGGATCGTCTAATGTTCCAATTTGTTCTCATTTTCGGACGCAACAGTGAGCGAAGCTTGGCAAAAGCAAAAGGAAGCCAGATGATGAAAACCAGGGAGAGAGGTGATGAGGAGCCCAAACAGGTTTCTGGTATTCAGCCGTTCTCCATTGTTCTCCCGGTTCTTTTCTACGGAATGATAACAATTTAGATCACAAGTCACAAGAGAGCTACTGACGGGAACGCCTGCACACTGGGTCCTCAGATGGAACTTTAATCACTTTTACTTTTCCCAACTGTAGAAGTCATCAATTTCCTAAACACCACTTTGCACAAACCCTTAAAAAAATCAATCTTTTGCACCAAACTCATAAAAAAACACAAAAAAAGCCAGTCAACTACCCCTCCTTTCTATCTGTTTGGGCGCACTGATTACATTCAAACCAGGTCAGATGGACCGCAGGCCCATTAAGTCACTGCCCAGATCCAAAGGAAGACAATTAAGTATATACAAGATGTCTAGTGGGGAGGCCAGCTGCACGCTGACTGACCTCATCTCATCACTGTGGACACCCCTACAGATGATCACACACGACTGAGAACACAGCCTTACGTCACCCCACCGTCCAACAAAGGAGATGTACACAGGGGAAATGGGTCGCATTGATTTGATGAGCTTTGTGGCAAACGCAGATATGGGAGCGTCAGATTATAAACCACACATACACACCTTTGTGAGACACATGCATATTTTCTCTGTCTGCAGACACAAGCCGGAGTGACGCTTCATGATGGTGAACAAAGACACTTTAAAACACCCGGTTTTATCAGATCCCACCTCCCTTTGGTGCTTCTCGGTCTATAAAAAACAGTTTTAACTCCCACAGCGGCRGAAGGCAATAAAACAAACATCTACTTTTTAAAGCTTCGACTCAAGTCCTGCAGCGAACATCTTCCTCATCCCCCCCTCGTCTTCCTCGTCCGGCCCTCAGCAGGGTAACAAGGCTCAGAATAGCAGATGTGTTAATTAGAGGATTACATCTAAGATTCTATAAATGACAGCCGGCCGGGCCTTATGACTTTTTTTTTCTTCTTTTTTTAAGTTTACTGCACACGTGTGCCTCCGCTGCAACAGAAATAGGTGGGACAGTCACACCGCGCACCCCCCCTCCTCTAAGATGCCACGTTAGATTTAGAGCATGTTTTTGTGGTGGAGGTCTTGTTACTGGGACAACGCACAGTTTATATACACACATTCATAGAGAACAACCAAAACAGATACAGAGAGAGGTGCAGATGGGGATAAGTTAGAGGCATGGGGTAAAAAAAAATGAAGGTGGGCAGAAGTTTTAGGGGKTTTTTAAGACTAGGAGGAGATCAGATTACTTCTCTAAACCTGTGAGATTTAGATATTTGACTGGTTAATAGAGAAAAACATTAAATTTGACAGTAATGCAATTATAAATAAAGTGATTATTACATTGCACAAATATGAGCAGAGCTTTATATTATATAAAATGTTCAGTAAATAAACTGCAGTGTCACTTTTATTGATTTAGATGCCAGAATTTACTCATATTTGCTTAATTATTGTATATTAGCCTTTATATTTTTTAAATTTTTATAAAAGGTTGTCTATGTCCAAGAATTTTGCTTAGAAAATACATTAAAATCTTTTTTCTTTTGAATCAATATTAATGATTAATAAATGGGGCTCAACAAATATAATTGTACATATCCACAGAGGCAGATCAAATGTCTTTGTAAATTGTAAATAAGCATATTCTAATGTTACACGTCTTTACAGTGCAAATAGTTAAAGTATATATAAATATATTATTCATATAAATAAAAACATGCTTCAATATGTATTAACAAAAATGTGTTTGCATAATTATTMGTTTAAATACTCCTTCCTTTATTTGGTTGATTGTTCTACAACACAAAAGTAAAAAAAAAAAATTCACTTTTTAAAAAAATTGGACCAAAAGTTTGCAAATAAATTATAAATTTCCTTTAAAAATATATATCATTTTGTATATTTTTGTCAGCGCCTGCCTCCTGGTTTCCTTCCAGCGGAGACAGGCAGCGACAGGAGCGTCATCCTACACCGCAGATCATCTGTCAAGATATATCACAGGAAAGAGAGACGTCATCCTCTGGATCAGCCAGGTTGGGGTGATGAGTTAATGTGTGTGGTCAGCTTTCATAGTGTGTGTGTGTGTGTGTGTGTGTGTGTGTGTACACGTGTGAGGAGAAGGATAAATGGTGCAAAGGTGAGAGAAAGACTGGGAGGACATTGCTGCAAGGGTTAGAAAGTTATTCAGTCTAAATACATGCATATATAAGTGTGTGTGTGTGTGTATGGTGGGGGGTGTTAGTGCATGCATGTTGGTGTGTGTCTGTGTGTGTGTTGATAGTGCTGGTTGTCAAGGGATCAGTATCAGGGCTGCTCTTGCAGTGATGTAATGCCTACAGGAGAACACAGCTGCCATGCCTGGGGGGTGAAGTAGTCACCAGGGGAGAAAGAGGGAGGATGGATGGAGCAGGGGGGGCGAGGGGCTGCCTGCCTGTCTAAAATAACATGAATCTTATTGATGCTACAGGAGTCAATAAAACATAAGTATTTTTACATGAAACCTCGCAAAAAAAATGATGAGATCATTGTTTTTATGAGAGAATCACTGTCAGCGCATATTTTTCCAAATTATCTTCAACTCCTTTAGTTCCCCTTTTGATCCAACTTGGCTTTGATCAGATAAAACAACAAAAACTGTTAAAAACATGGACGTTTAGCTAAGAGAAAATGGGTTTAGGTGCTTCTCAGACGTAAACATCGTGCAGGATGGGGGTCCACAGATTTATGGGGTGCTCGTTCGTTAGTCGGTCACGTGTTGTGTTGTGTTTGCGCGCAAAGTGACTTCATCCCTCTCTGCGCAGCCTGGAGGGCGCCTTACAGACCCCCTACCTACCCTCCAAACACCATAACCCCCTGGTGAAGCTCRGCACCGGCAGCTATTGCRCCAGTAAATCTGTCACGCGGGCAAGAAATGAGTTCATACACACACACTCCAGCACATATACGAGGAAGAGAAGCTATCAAACTCACCAAGGGGGGCTCTCAGGAGCAGACGGGCCTTCATAAACCAGATGAACTACTTAAAAATCCCAGCTGGGGGTGTTTGGTGCTGTGGTTTTGTATGAAGATTGATAGGAGGCTTTTATGAAATGCTACCAAGGGCAGGTTTTTGTTCAGCTTGTATGTAACGTTAACCTTTTTTGAGCGCGTAAAGGAATGTCAATTTCACCAGACAGCGAGACTGCTAACCGCTTTATTGGTTAGAAACGCACATGTGCGAGTAAAAAAAAAAAACCCCGCAGACAGCGTGTTTAAGTCTGCAGTCCTGAAAAGATTAACGTGTTCAAAACGAGCGCACGCTTCCCTCCGAGCTGATTTCCCCAGAGGTGGGTTTGTCTGCAGAGGTCCACAGGAGCAGAACAAAGGTGGGTTTCATTTTAAATGCTAATAACCTGAGCTGGGAGACGCAGGGTTTCCTTCGGCGCTGACACACACCTCACCTCTTCCTCGTGTCTGACACACAGCAAAAACAACTGSATCGCTCCGATGGAGGGGAGCTGACAGCGGACCAGTTTAATGAGCTTGTGCTGCTAAATGCAGGCCGACGGGCCGGTCTCAGATCAGCTGAGTGTTAATTAGCTCCGATCAGCGCGGCAGGGAGGCTGACACACACACACACACACACACACTGTCCTCACAACAGAGCTGGAAGCTGCGCCATCTGGTCCTCTGTTAGTTCAGCATCCTCTCCTGTCCTGTCGTCTCTTAGAGATGGTGGAGAAACAAGTGTCAGACTGGATCAGGGCTTCTCTGTTTGACCAGTTTAATATGCCTTAAAACAGCAAATCAACAGCATGAGTCTGAGTCAAACTGGTTTTAGACCTCAAACTCATGAGTGCTTGAGAAAAAAGAGAAATTCATTTTTTTTACCCTTTTTTTCTTTTCTTGAACTTTAAACGAAAATCACTAGTTGTCTGTATGTCAGGATGCTAACTTGACTAATGACAGAGTTGTATCTTTTCAAGTCAAACCATGAAACTGCAAATACGTGGAATGCAATGCTGGAGATGTCATGCTCAAAGTATRCGTTGTAACTGGTTTGCACCCACTACCACTGCATATTTTATCTATGACTGACTGTGTTGCAGCCTTGTTTGTGTTCAATAAGGTTGGTTAGCTCTGGAAACCATTGTAAATTGGACCGGTGCAAAAAAAAAAAAAATTATCAGTTAAAAATTGAACTTTAATGGTTAATTTTGAAAGCTTCATTACAAATTTTCCAGTACACCACTATTTTAAGACAACAGACCCATCAATGCCCATTTATTTGGGCAGTTTTACATTCATACACGTGTACAAAGTCACCCTTTATGGACTGGATTTTAGTGTAAAAACATTACGGCAACAATGATCCCTGCACCGGAGGTGCAACTCTGCTTTCCAGACATTACATGCTCTAAAAACGGCATTTTTGTGTGTGTGACTGTGTGTGTCTCTGTGTGCATTTGTGTCACATCCACATCGCGGCAGTGACATCATGCTGTCAGCCACAGAAGAACAATAGAGAAGAAATGACGTGATGCAGTGAAAGGAACTGGACAAGCTGTTTGCACACTGCCAACGCCTACAGCGGGCTGCTGGACCGTTTCTACAGCTGACTTCTGAGCTTCCCTTTCTTTGTCTGTATGTAAAAAATAAAAATAAAAAAGGTAAAATTTTGAAGACACATTTGTATTTCTTTATGCTGAGTTCTCTGGGCGTCTCCCTTTCACCCAGAGGAGTCCTGATGTTCCTTTATCAGAAGCAGGAAATAGTTACACAAGAGGAGGAAGTGGTGTCTCTGTTGGCCCACATTAATCCATGGATGTGTGTACCTGTTTGTGTGTGAGACACTGCTGGTGTGTTTGTGTGTGCGCGCGCGTGTGTGTGTGTGTGTGTGTGTGCAAAGGGGGAGAGATAACAGGAGGACAAGAAATTATCACAAAAGCATGCATTCCTCAATCTGAAGTCTTTAAGGCTTCTGTGGCAGTCCAAAATTAGACCGCTGCTGTTGTAATGGAAAATCTCCTCACATTCATGAACTGCTGCAGAACCAGAGGTTCAGCCCAAATAGTTCTGCTATCAGCACATATTTACAGTAAAGAGGAACAAACAATACACCAATGGTGAACAAAGTGGGGATTTCAACCATTTACTTTTCAAATTCCAGACTTTTCCCTAACTAGAACATTTAAAKATTTTCATCTCAAAGTAAAAATCCATTTTTTTTGTTCTATTGAAGACATTCCAGTGTAAGAAACCAAGATTAATGTACTTTAGTCACTTTAAAGGTTAATCTGTCCTTAAATAATAATAAATGTAAGAAACATTTGTTAACGGAAAGCAACTACCACGTGTGTTTGTTTCCATAAAATAAAATAGGCAAAAATAGGTCAACAGTGGGGACTTCCATAGAGGTTCAGCAATTATTACGGTGGTACGCATTTGCAGCCAGATTTTTTTGTAGTTTACAGATAAGAAGACAAATTGAGACAGTAAATTATTGGTCTAGAAGTGTTTGTTCTTATTTTACCAGAAGATTACATTTTTAGATACTGTAGCTTAGAACTGATTATATCATCATAATCTTGCTTTTATAGCCAAACGCTTTTAGTTCAGGTTTACTTTGATATAGCAATGAGGCTTTAATAATAACGTAATAGCTTTGCATCCATTTTATATATGACAAATGTAAAAAACTATTTTGAGCTCTTTATTTTTACAAAGTAAAATTTTATCTTTCTGACAACAGGTAAGAAAAAAAAAACATTATGGAAACCCTGTTCTTTTTTTGTACTTATCCAGACCTGGAAGTAACCACTTTACATGACTCTACAAATGCTGTAGCTCAATTGAAAAAGTTCCAAAGACATTCATCTTGACCCACTGTCGAGCAAGTTAAATTTAAGAAGTTTTTAAAAACAACAACAAAAAAAAAGTGCCCCAACCAGATGAATAAATAAGGAAGCAATGCTGTGGCGTGCCAAAGATAAAGTGCATCAAAGACGGCGCAGAGATAAACAGGAATCCACCATTGTTCCAGGGAATGACGCTACGACAGGAACTGCTGTGGGCAGTCCGAGCACGAAAGGAATTTGGTGGATGCAGGCTGGGAATAAAGAGAAAATAAACTAGGATAATTGTCAGCGTCTCCTTTCCCTTTTTCTCGATCCCTGTTGGAAATTTCCACTCCACATGCATGTCAGACTCATCAGCAGGAACGCTGCAGCGGGAAGCTAACAGGSAGCAGAGCCCCGGATCCATGAGGAGCTTTGAGTTATGAGGTGCTGATGTGGGGGGGTTGAACCGGGCCTCGGTTAGCTTTGCTGTTCAGCTTCAGCTCCTGTTGACCTGATGTGTTGACACTGCCTAGGTAACGGTTTCAACAACCTATTTTTATCCCATGTTGGATGGATGCAGGAAGAAGAGGGTGGGGGGGGTGTGCAGGGATGTTCAAAAGACCTGTGGATAGATTTTAAGAGCATGGAGATATGCACCGTGGACAGATTGTACGCACATTACAAACTACCTTATACTGGAAGCATTCAAAGAAAATTCTACAGACTTTAATCATATTAAAACATTAAAACTACTTTTTCATTTCAAATTCACCTCATCGCTCTCATAAAATAGTATTTATTATATCTAAACTGTGAATAAATTACTGCAACTCAGAGAAGAAATTACCTGAAATGGTTGTCAGTTTTCTTTTAATCACTTCTAAGCTTAATTAACATGTTAGTCTCATTTGTGTGTGTGTGTGTGTGTGTGTGTGTGTGCCTACACTAACATAAGAAGCTAATCTTCATCTGCACGTTGCATACTTTAAGCACATCTCTTCGTTGCATGGACCTGAAATGTAATTCTCCTTCTGTGCATGGCTAAGTGAACACGTATGACTGTGCTTCACTGGCGTGTGTGTGCGTGTGTGTGTGTGTGTGTGTGTGTGTGTGTGTGTGTGCGTGTGTGTGTGTGTGTGTACAAGGCCCCTTTGAGCAAGCAAGAGAC
>NW_013954489.1:20940-26825 GCF_001266775.1 Austrofundulus limnaeus | reverse complement strand
AGTTATGATAGTTTAGTTATGATGTAAATACAATAAAAATTAAACCAAGATTTAGAATAATTATCATTTTTGATCCGTACATTGGTAATGTCTGACTGGACCTCGTGTCACTTTATGTTCAATAAATTGGGCCCCGAGGTCAAAAAGGTTAAGAACCCCTGCTTTAATGACATTATGAACTATAAATTGACAATAACGTGACCATAATCATTTCCTAGACTGGTAAGCATGATGAGGCCTGGATGGTGCTCAAACAAATCCACGACACCAACATGCGAGCGCGAGGAGAGCCTGAGAGAGTCTTCACTGTGAGTATCCCGTTTCCTCCCTCTTACTGCTTCAGTGCCATGAGCAGGAGAACGATCAGCTTCTCTCCCTGCAGGTCAACAGAATAAAAGTCCCCAGGCAACTGGATGAGCTGGTGGAGATGCAAAATGAGTCTGCCAACCCTGTCCTCAAAGTCCTCTTCAAGATCACAACGGAGCTCAGAGGAGTATAATGCTTTTTTGTTTTTTGTTTATTTGTTTAAAGGGCCAGTATTATGTGTTTCTCAGGCTTACAGTTCAGTTCTATATACCAAAATAAAGTAACTGTGCCACCATCAGTTGTTATGAAAATGCTGTCAATTTAAAAGAAAAGTTTTTACTTTGCATCATTACCATTTCTAAACACCTTGAAATTGGCCTCTGTCTCTTTAAGAACCTCCTCATCACAACAGCTTCATGTTGTTTACAACCAGTCTTAGGTGCGCTGGATCTTGTTGTAATAATAATAAAAATAGCAGCAACATTATACAGTATTGGTTTTGGAAAATCACAACTCAGGATACAATTGAGCCTTTCTCGAATAATCTTACATCGGACAGAGAAAGTACATTTTCTGAAGAACCGACGCGAGTAAAGAGGCAACGTTTCAGCTTGATGCTTCGGGGGTCACCTCCAGTGAAATAAACATGGAAACTGGCTTTGACCCCAGGCCTCTGATAGGCCCTTTAGAGAGACAGAACTGTTCTGGTTCAACCTGACTTACGGTCACACAGGTCACCTTAAACTGTAAAAGAGACATTCTCTTTTTCTTAATCAGATAATAAACAGAAGAATCTTTTTATTTGATTTATTTTTCTCTTAACTAAAAGTTATTATGCATTTTGATAATCACGAGACAGTGTTTATCAAGTCACAGGAGAAAAGAGGACACAAATCTTTTCTCCATCAATATGATTTCAGCTATATTATGGGTTTTTCTGTGGAAATATCTTATTTAACTAAACTAATCATTATGGTTTAAGTTGATGAAACAAGTGTTTTATTTGTCTGAATCATATAGCAAATGATGTGTGTTTAAAAAGTAATTCATTCTTTCAGTCATTATTTTTAAAGAGTTCTCATCAGAGAATATCTAAGCAGGTCAACATGTTTTGTTTCTTTACTGCACAGATTACAACAATGTGTGTTCAAAGCAGAGGTGGCGCTAGACTTTTTTGCTGTCCGTCATTTTGACTGACAGGGTAACAAAAATCTGTCATGATCGAAAATGATAATGACTTAACATTCATAGAATGTGACTATTGTCATGTTGGTTTTGCAGCTTTGCGGCGACTGCAGGATTTTATCGGAGAAAAATTCATCAGTGCACCTCACACAAATACAGGCCACATGCGATAGAGATGTGACGTTCGCGAACGATCCGAATCTTTTGAACGGCTCTTTACAACGAGCGATAGGAGCCGAATCACGGGCAGTAACGAGCCGTTTGTAATTTTATTTCTTTTATTCCTCATATAATCTTTATTTTTTCAGACTTAAATCACTCCCACTTTACTTTTTCATGGAAAACAGGCAGAGTTGTGGAGTACAGAAGCTCACGGTGAAAGGGGGAGGGGGTTTTCCACTTGACAAACACATGGTTCCACCCACTTGATGGGATGATGTCATTACGTACGGCTACGTGATGACGTAATACGTTCAAAATCGAACGGCTCTTTTGAACGGCTCTATGAAACAAACTGCTCCCCAAGATCTGGATCCCTTCAAAGAGCCATTTATCCCATCTCGAATGTGCATGCTGCTGAAAAACAGCGCATCTGTCCCACACCAGCCCCAACGCGCACAATGACGCACACACACTGTCCTGCTTTTGACTCAGTTACCTTACGAAAAGTCAAAATGATAATGATAAAATAAATAAATAAATCCACAAACGTTTTTTAATGGCTGCAGTTTGCAACGTTAGATAACGCCTCCTTATTTCTGTCTCTGCCTCCCTTGCAGGAGGATGAGAGAAAAGAGAAAGGCAGAGGTGCAGTCAGTCATAACGCACTGCTGCCACCGTGTTAAAAATATGGTAGAAGGACTGTACTTCTACAGCACCTTTCTGACACTCAAAGCTCTTCACACTACAATCTGTGTCCTACAGAGCTAACAAGTACAATCATCTATGGAGACTAATCAGTGCCAATCACATTCATACACTGATGGGACAAGTGTCTTGCCCAAGGACACAACAACTGAGACAGCTGGATGGGGGATCAAACCAGTAACCTTCTGGTTCCAGGACGACTCCCCTAACCACTCTGCCACAGCCGCCCCAATAATATTATTAAATAAAAACAGAAAACGAGTATAGATTTGATTTATGCAATAAAATATCTAAGGAAAATCTCACGTTACGCACATCTGCGCCCGTGGTTCTGAAGTTTAAACCCATGCTCTGCTGTGACACTGTTGGAATAACAAGCACCATTTCAGCCAAAATTTTAAGAAAACATTTCTCCAGTCGAAGTGATCAGAAGTCAGCAAGACTTTATTTCCAAATCCCAAAGCTGTGGCTTTAGCAGGAGGAAATCCCACAGCATGCACTCCCACTGCGCCACTGCTTCAGCTGAGCCTTACAGACGCTCCAAAGCCTCCTGTCCTCAACGCTCTGTCAGCTCCTGGAGATGCGTTCAGTGTGGTGTCTAGATCTGAGATGATGATCAGATGGGAATATTTTATTTACTTTAGATTAAATAAGACCTCCGTGATGTAGACCTGCTCCATGCGTAAAGCTGAAAATGTCTCTGTGAGGGTGATGCCACAGGGCAGTCTTGTTGTTGTTGTTGATTTATTTTCTCCACCTCACCTCGCTTATTTATTAAGTCTTCCAGACTTAAGCCTGGATACTTCAATAAGACGTGAGACAGCGGGTTGATGATTGCGCAATTTCGGCACGTCTTTTCCTGACCGAGTATAAACAGGCTTGAAGACGCGGTGGGCCATAAATTATCATAAATCCTCCCTCTGCCCTCCCACAGCTCATATAAAGTATATAAACACAATAACGATGGCTGGATAGTGTTTTTTCTACTCAATATCAGTGCTAAGTTGAGTGAAGTAGAGACTTTTTTTCTGCTGGATGGAAAAAAAAGACGCAACCAGCTGCACGCTCACGTTCATCCGTGGGACCTGGGTCAAAGCAGCTGCTCTTTGAGCTCTTTTTAAAACTGGCTTCAGACAAAAAATATAATTTTAAACAAAATAACACATGGAAGGAATTGAGCTGCTCAGGGTCCTCATCTGGTCGTAGTCCAGCTCCAACTCCTCGGCACTGCCACAGCTGTGGACCACTGTCCCGCTTCGGTGCTCCTCATAACAAACACACCCACAAACTCTGGACCTATCACACACTGAGAGCCGCAACGTCCCGTCAGTACAGTTCTGACTGCAGGCCATGCACAAGATGACTGTCACCGGGGGACAGCAGCAGGAGAGCCGACAGAAGTTGTGCTATCTGTTCTACCCTACGGGCCTTTGTACAGGGCCCACAGATGGCGTCATAGCATTGTTGTTTGCTAAATAGGTGTAAAACTTATTTTTACCAAATTTTTTCTAAGTCTGTTGCAAAAGGTGTCTTCAGTGTTTTAAGATGAGTCGCCAAATTATTTTTGGATAAATATGTATGATTTTAGGGCTATATAAACTTTTGTAAGTTACTTGAACTGTTGCAGACCGTTTCAGTATCAGGAAGTTCTCCGCATCTTTTACTGTGCAAGTTTTGGTTCCATACCCCTCCCTTTGGTATCTTTGAAAAGATGAAGCTCTCATGAATTCAGGGATATATCTTGACACTGTGTTAGTCTTTGTTTGGTGACGTGAAGTTTGTGTGTAACCGAGAATATAAATAACAGCCCTCATGTGTAAAACGTGGAGGCGGAGTTACGTTTCTGTAGGCACGTGGGTGAAAGATCTTACCTTTACAGAGGTACCAAGAGTTAGCATTTAGACCTTCTAACTGTGGAGCTATTCTTGCTTTATTTTGCTGTGTATTTTCAGGTGGAAATTGCCTCTAAAACCCCTTAGGGCCGAACAGTTTAAGAGGGTGTTAATTGCAATCTGTCAAAATGATGGACGGCCTTCAGATTTTTCCGTCATTGTGTAAAAAAAACGGTCAAATACAGAAAGTATTCTGTTAACGCGACCTCTGGTTTAAAGATAAATTTGCCTCTTGGCAACTTCTGAACTAACATTTCTTTTATCTGTGTACTGACCTCACCCTGAGGGCGGAACTAAAGAAAACCTTGTTCTTTATCAACTAACAGAGAGACGGACCTCCCTGCCGACCACAACATCAGCTGTTTTCTCCCCAGATAAACAGTGTTTTTGGCTAAGAGATTCAGACCCAAGAGCTAACGGGGTATCTCGACAGCCACGGGACACAACACCCCTGCTGTGCCCACAATACAAGAGCTTAGAAGCTCACAAAGCAACTTTGTCTTGACTTCCTGTGGGAAGCAAATCTTATTTGAGTTGGGACCCAGAGACGCTCATCTATTCTGTGCGGTTGTGTCGTGGAGTTGGAAGACACTGGAAATAACACACTGGAGTTCAACAGCTGTGCAAGAAAACCTGACGGGTTTCCTTTGCCAACCAGATGAACTCCTCCCGAACAGTGATGGTGAAGCCACATCTAAGGTAAAGGCTGTTGTGTTAGAACTACTTAACTTCAAGCTGATGGCCAGCTGGGAAGATGTGTCCTCTGGTTAAAAGTCCCACATTTATTTAAGATAAAGTTAGGAAAACTAACCTTACTTCCTCCTTTTCTTAAACTCTTTGCATTACCAACATGTAATTTGCCTCAAATCTCTAGTATTCAACATCTAGCTGGATGCTTGCTGTTCTATTTAAGTGCTAGATTGACAATTAATTAAGGCCGAACCATGGTTCTTAAATTTTTTCTAGGAAATTGATTGCTCACCAATAAGTGTACTGTAGTGATTTTGTTTGATTGTGTAAATGATCACATTTATTGATGGATAGAATAGAAATTCACTGAGCCACATAATTCATTGTGTTGTCCATTCATTTTTGCATGAAAGAAGTTGTCGTGGCAGGATTTATCAAGAATGCAGAAACACGTTGGAATAAATGCACAAAAGTCTGCGTGTATGGCCGTCAATGATGATTTAATGGAGCAACAACAGAGCAGAAGTCAATCAGAGAAATCTGTCAATTGTGGCTGCTGCGTCAGTGCAGAACAGCCGATAATATAATATCCTGACATGTTTACAACCAATCACCATTCACCAATTGTAAACCATCTAACTAATGACAAAGCTGTCAGCCCCAGAAGTACCTTATCAAAATAAAAGAGGTCATGCATTTCTGGAGACTTGAAGTCTGGGCCGATAGATTAAAACAGCCAAACTAGTTATCACATGAGATACGATTACTGACAGTGTCAAGGTAAAGCAGATAAATAATTATTCCATAACAATCCCTCCTCTTGTCCTGATGCATCTCAACACAGACGAGCTACGTCWAATGGCCAGAACTCTGCAGTTTTCACTCATTTACAGGCCAGCGGTCACTCTTTCAGAGATGAGGATGTTCTCATTCTTGATAGAGAGG
>NW_013954489.1:15887-19940 GCF_001266775.1 Austrofundulus limnaeus | reverse complement strand
ATATATATGTGTGTGTGTGTATAAATGCCTCTCGAGAGAGTGACACAGTGGAGAGTGGAGTGACAGAGAGAAGCAGAGGCACAGAGGCAGGGCAGGTTGTTCTGTGTTTCTGTTGTTGCAATAAATCTCAGCTGATCATCTCATGGAGTACCTTCATTTTTGGACCACGTATTTCTGTCTTTGTTAAATAAATATTGCCATAACATAAGTATTTACAGAAAATAAAAATATCCTTGCTAATAAAATTTCCTTATAACCTTGTTATAAGAAGAGTAGGACGTAAATCCTACAATACGATATCTCCCAGTCACTGTCTCATGGCAGAGTGGTTAGGGGAGTCATCCTGGAACCAGTAGGTTGCCAGTTTGATTCCCGTTCCAGCTGAATCTGTTGTTGTGTCCTTGGGCAAGACACTTCACCCCCAATGCTTCTAATGTGTCCCATCAGTGTACGAATGTGATTGGCACTGATTAGTCTCCATAGAAGATTGTACATGTTAGCTTTGTAGAGATCTAATAGAGTGTTGTGTGAATGGGTAAATGAGGACACAGATTGTAGTGTGAAGAGCTTTGACTGTCCTGGATGGATAGAAAGGTGCTATACAAGTACAGTCCATTTAACATTTACCCTACACACAAGTCAATTTTAAATACATTTTTTTATTACTAAAATGTGGTGAAAGTCAACTAAAGAACACAGATCGTTGAATAAGTTATGAATGATAATCGTAGATGACAGATAGACCAAACAACCTGTGAGATTTCAGCAGGCAAATGACCCAGGGCGCAGGAGAGGTTCAAAAAGTAACAAAAAGCTTTGATGAAAACAAAAGGCTGTTGGTGCAGCTCAAATACTCACAGAATTCACAGGGACTTGGAGGACTGAACACAGGATGAAACAAAGCACAGGTACAGAGCACAATGATCCGAAACACAAATGACAAGACCCAGAATATAAAGCAAACAAATTAGTAATATAAATAATAATGAACTTTATTTATATAGCACCTTCCAACAATGCCTTGCATCGACCAAAGTGCTTCACAAGTTAAAACAAATACAATCAAGCCATAAAAATCAGTACAAGTTAAAAACACAAATTACAATAAAATAAAGTAAAAATGATATATAAAATGCTAAAAATTAAACAAATTAAGAGAAAAAAAGAGAAACACCTGGGGAGACACGAGAGGAATCAGGTGCGCGTGGGCGGGGCTGGAAATAAAACAGCAGGGAGAGGAAAACAGCGGAACAGAAAAAACACTAAGAAAAAAAAGACAAAAATGCAGATCATGACAGTACCCCCTCTTAACGACTGCTCCTGACATCAAAAAAGGGACAGGTAACGGACTCAGGGAATCACAAACACAAGACAGGCTAACTCAAAACAAATATACACAAAGTTCAGGAGGACATCCAGGAGACTGCCCCGCATGAAGCAAAAGTTCAGGGGGACGGCCAGGAGACTGCCCCACACGAAGTAGACAGTTTGGAGGATGGCCAGGAGACTATCCAAAGCGAGGCCCCGCAAGAACAGCAGCAAAACTTGAGGCACAGGAGGGGGCGGGAGCAGACGTTGAGCCACGGTAGGGGGCAGGAGCAGACGAGGAGCCAAGGGAGGAGACGGGAATAGACCAAGAGCCAAGGGAGGAGAAGGGAGCAGATGAAGAGCCAAGGGAGGAGACAGGAGCAGACAAAGAGCCAGCGGAGGTTGCCAGAGCCAGATCGTCAGCAATGGAGAATGCTGGTGACAGAGGCGATGAAGAGGCGATGGGCGATGACCCAGGTGATGAGGCGGCAACGGCAACTGACCCAGATGACTTGGAGGGGCCGGAAGCCACCGGGACCACTGACTCTGGAACCACAGACTGTGGAACCACCGACTCAGGGACCATCAACTCCAGGACCACTGGAACCACTGACTCAGGGACCACCAGCACCACCAACTCTGGGACCACTGACTGTGGAACTGGGATCACCAACTCAGGAACTGGGACCATCAACTCAGGAACTGGGACCATCGATTGTAGAACTGGGACCACCAACTCAGGAACTGGGACTACCACTTGTGG
The DNA here is from genome assembly GCF_001266775.1 of Austrofundulus limnaeus. NCBI lineage: Eukaryota > Metazoa > Chordata > Actinopteri > Cyprinodontiformes > Rivulidae > Austrofundulus > Austrofundulus limnaeus. Next base: position 17,869 of record NW_013954489.1, on the reverse strand, counting down.
AACTGGGACCACCAACTCAAGAACTGGGACCATCAACTCAGGAACTGGGACCACTGATTGTGGAACTGGGACCACCAACTCAGAAACTGGGACCACCAATTGTGGAACTGGGACCACCAACTCAGGAACTGGTACCACGATTGTGGAACTGGAACCATCAACTCAGGAACTGTGACCATCAACTCTGGAAACTCAGGAACAGATTCAGAAGACCCAGCAGACTCGGATGACCCAGCAGACCCAGCAGCAGACTTAGCAGCAGGCTCAGCAGCAGACTTAGCAGCAGACACCACAGGAGGGGAGGGAGGGTGGGTGACAAGTTGCTCAGCCAGAACCCTCCGAGCGAAGCAGAGGAGCTGCTGATGGCCAGGCAAGAACAGCAGATCTGGGCGAGCCACCAGAACACTCAATTTGCCGGCAGAGCAGGAATCTGGAAGGGAGATTGGGGGACCACCGGAGGATGGTCAGCGAGCCACTGATCAGGGGGTGCATCCTCTCTTCCTCCCACGAAGGCAGGGTCAGGACCTGCTCCTCAAAAGCAGAGAAGGACATGTGGGGTCCGGGTAGAGAAACAGAAATATCTGTTTCATAGAGAGGCAGACCAGGAAAACCTCTCCTTACAGGCTGGGGGCTTGGTTGGATCATTATGTGAGATTTCAGCAGGCAAATGACCCAGGGCGCAGGAGAGGTTCAAATTGTAACAAAAGCTTTAATGAAAACAAAAGGCTATTAGTGCAGCTCAAATACTCACAGAATTCACAGGGACTTGGAGGACTGAACACAGGATGAAACAAAGCACAGGTACAGAGCACAATGATCTGACAAACGCAAATGACAAGACCCAGAATATAAAGCAAACAAATTAAGAGTAAAAAAGAAACACCTGGGGAGACACGAGAGGTATCAAGTGTGCATGGGTGGGGCTGGAAGTAAAACAGCAGGGAGAGGAAAACAGGGGAACAGGAAAAACACCAAAAAAATAAAGACAAAAATGCAGATCATGACAAAACCAAACAAAACATGAGTTGTTTTTCAGCCTACTTGGGCAGTGTTTGTGTACTTCTGAGTACACAAACTTGACTTGCATTGTTTTTTAGTGACAATCTTGTTATTAGTCCACTGTTAAATTCCCCTTTGTTCAGAAAGCCATCATCCGTAAAGTGGCTCACACAAATAAAGCTTTTTTTTTTGTCGGAGGGTTACTTCCAAAATTGAAGTCCAAACATTTTTTAAGAACTGTCTCATCCATGGGAAGCTTAAAACGTGCAGGAGTGTCTCCTTGGCAATCAGTTTCATTAGGTGTTTGCTAGTTGTTGCAGCCGCTAGCCTGCAGGAGTCTCGCGGGGAGGCGTGCTCTGTGATGCAGCAGATCAGCTTGGAGACACAGAGGAGGAGCTGCTCCTAAAAGGCGGTTCAAGGGCCAACCAGTCGTTATTGTTCTGTTGAATGACTGCCTCGGGACTTTACAGAATTTCTCAAACATGCATGAATGAGTTCAAAGCAATACTCTGTATGTTTCTGATGAGGGAATGACATAACAAAATTAAGCTCAAAAAAGTTGATATTACATGATATTACCTCTTTAACAATGTGATTAAATTTCCCTAAACATCCTTTTCTTTCCCAATAGATCTGGTTGACTTTTCTGAGATGTTTTAACTATCCGGTGAAAAACAACACTGTGAAACTGGCTGCAGTCTGGTTCACTTTGTCATTTGGGTAAGAAATTATCTGTGTGTGACCTCAGGCTCTTCCTGCATGTCTCTCTGTTCTTATTTTATGCTTCAATCATATTTAATGTTTCTGTCCATTGCTCTGGGTGGTACTTAAAAAAGTCATTACTACATCCCAGCATAATAATAATTTCTACAAAGAACTTAGGTAGAGAATGTCTCACTTATAATATATGACATACAGCAGGTAAAATAAGTATTGAACACGTCACCATTTTTCTCAGTAAATATATTACTAGAGGTGCTAAT
>NW_013954489.1:7384-14887 GCF_001266775.1 Austrofundulus limnaeus | reverse complement strand
TATGAGTTTGTATGTAATGTATGAATATAATATACAAGTTTCACTTTTTAAATGGAATTACTGAAATAAATCTACTTTTTCATGATATTCTAATTTTATGACCAGCACCTGTAATTGCTGATTCTGAGACTTGGCTGTCAAAATCTGTGCTTGATAAAGACTTATCCATCAATGTGTTTAACATCTATTGAACAGGCTGCCCAAGAAAAGGAGCTGGTGTTGTTTTATCTTTTAGATTCTGTCTTACAGTTCTGGGGTCGTATTTATAAAGCTTGCGTATGCAAAAAAAGGAGCCCAGAAACTTTCATATACCACTTTTCACGCCAAGTTTGTGACTTATAAAATCCAAACTTGACGTGAAAATGTGCGGTCCCTCATGTCAGCTCTGACCCATGCGTACGCTCATTTTGGAGACTTGAAACTGTGACACAGAACCACACTGTGTAATGATCACTGTCAGATATTTAATTTCACTTCATAATAAGACTTCGATTTTAGATATACTTTAGCTTTCTTAACATAATAATTTACGCATGCTTCTGCTGCTAAGCCATAAGATCTTTGAAACAAAAAACTTAAATCTTAACACATCTCCATTCATCTTCTCATGACCCTGACTCACAGACCCGTCCCCGACAAGAAACATTTCAGCGGAGCACGACAGCAAAAAGCTCGGTTATAGCCACACATTGGGTGCGTGCGCCCTTGTCAGTGTGGATGTGTTATAAAATATTCACTTTTGCGAATGTCCATATTTCTCACACGCGTGGAGTGGGGTGTGGGCGTGAGGAGACTGTCAGCTGCAGATAACAGGCAGGAGGGGGAGTGACAGGGGAGAAGAGCGGTGAACTTAAATTTATCTGACTGATTTAATTTTATTTATTGTTTTTAATCACCCTCTGAGAGAAAATGAATTTGAAGCTGAGTTTTTGAAAAAAATCATTAGATTACTCTAAACATCTGTAAACCTGCAAAATGAGGGAAAAGCTGTGTCAATTACAGCCAATCTGTTCACGTGAGAAGTTGCCAGCTCCTGTCATCCTCCAGACGCACGACAGAGCATGTGCCTGAACCGGCCAATCGTTTGTTTTGACATTGATCAGCTGACTGATTTAAATACACCTTAACATTCATGAGGTACTTTTAATTGACTGTTTATGGTTGAATGTGGGCGTGTAGAGGGTAGAACCTGAGGCGGGACATTGTGCACACACTCTGAGGTGCACGAAAACGTGCGTACGCATGGTTTTAAAAATCTGAATTTATTTATTTTTTTTGCGTATGCCATTTTCACCTTTTGGTCGTATGTTCACTTTTAGTATGATTTCCAAGCAATCCTTTACAAATCTGACCCCTGATCTTTTCTAAATCTGTTCCTAGGAAGTTTGAACTTCTTGCTTTAAGAGTTGTCATGTCTGGGGGACAGTTGTTGACCATTGTTGTCAGTTACAGACCTCCTTCTGCCACTACTGATTCTCTTACATCATTAGCCCAATGTCTGTCTGACTTAAATTTTCAAGAAATCATCTTAGTAGGTGATTTTAATTGGGACTGGCTCACATTAGCATCAGAGGATTTTAAAAATCACTGTCTAGCTTTTAATTTTTCTCAAATTATTGGAAGTCCTACTCACCCTAATTTTAAATATCCAGATAAATCATCAATTCTTGATCTTTTAATCAGCAATATGCCACATAAATACCCCACAACTGCAGTCTTTGTGAATGATACGAGTGATCATTGTGTTTTTGGTGCAGTTAGAGATATAAAAATCCCTCGTTTTAAACCTATTCTTATCCAAAAAAATGAACTATGACGCATTTTAACGAACAAGCCTTCTTTAGGAATTTATTCCATTTTAACTGGGGCATATTTCTTTGTTTGATATTGTTAATCTTGCCTTGGACTATTTTTATGACACTTTTTATTACTTTATTGATAAACATGCTCCATTACATCAGCTCAGAGTTAAAGGTCGAGCGAGTCCCTGGTTCACCTCTGAATTGGCATCTCTTTTGCACAGGAGAAATCAACTTTGGGCAACTGCTAGGAAATCTGGTTCTGAAGTCGACATTTCCGTCAATTGCAAAGCAAATGTACTGCTGCCATAAAAAAGGCAAAACAGAATTATCATTTGTCTGAGACTACAAAATTTTTTAATTACTTAAGGAAATTTTGGCAAACAATCATTGCTCAGATTTTCCCCAGTCATTGACTATAAATTTCTCTGTGGTATCAAATAAACCAGAGATGCTAAATTGTTTAAATGGACTCTTTGTTGCCTCTGGATCTTTTTTGATGCTGTCATTGCTGCTCAACCTTTAATTTCCTCTGTGAACCAATCCTCAAACAAAACCACTTTTTACTTTTCATACATGTCCGTCAGTGAAGTTCATAAGGCACTAAAGAGTCTAGATCCTCGAAAATCTGCAGGACCTGACAATCTTTCCACTTACTTTTTGCGCTTAGCAACAGACTTTATGGCTGAACCAGTCTCTCATATTTTTAATCTCTCTTTACAAACTAATATCATTCCAGACATGTGGAAGGCTGCTTTTGTTCATCCCCTATTAAAAGGTGGTGATCCTGGTGTTAAAAATTATCATCCCATTTCAAAACTTTGTATTTTATCCAAGGTTTTTGAAAAACTAGTTAATATTCAACTTAAAGATTATTTGCAGGCAGCTATCCTGTCATTGCATCAGTCTGGTTTTAGGAAACAGCACAGTACAGTTACAGCCACCATAAAGGCTGTAAAGGACACCATTGAAGCTTTGGATGCTAATCACTGTTGTACTGCTCTTTTTACTGACCTGTCTAAGGCATTTGATACAGTTGACCATACTATTCTTTGTCAAAAGCTGTCAGATATTGGTTTATGAGATAATGCTGTAAGTTGGTTTTCTAATTATCTGTTAAATCGTAGCCAATGTACAATGCAACACAGTGGTTTGTCATCTGATTATTTAAATATCACAAAAGGTGTACCACAGGGTTCAGTTTTGGGTCCTACTCTGTTTTCAATTTATGTAAACAGTGTCGGGGATAAAATTACTGATGCATGTGCACGTTTTTATGCTGATGACACTGTAGTTTATTCCAATGCTAAATCTGTAACTGCTATGCTCGGACGTCTTCAACCTGCATTTGACATTATTAAAATGGACTTGCTTCAGCTCAAACTAGTCCTAAATGCTGTAAAGACAAAGGTCATGCTGTTTGTCAATAAGAAGAAAGTTCCACAAATTCTGCCCCACATTACAACATTGACCGGTATGCCAATAAAATATATAAAACTTTCATTTAATTTGCATATTGAAAATGTTTTTAATAAGTTAAAGATAAAACCAGGCTTTTTCTTTAGAAATAGATCATGTTTTTCTTTCAGTGCTAGGAAGCATCTTGTTTTAATGACCTTTCTGCCCCTGTTGGACCACTGTGACATTGTTTATATGAATACACCTGTCACCTGCCTACACATGTTGGATGCTGTCTATATGATGCATTAAGGTTAACAGGGTATACTGTAAATATTTCTCTCAACACTGCACTTTACTGTATATTCTCAGGTATGCTGGCCATCATTAAGAATTCATAGGCATTGGTACATTTTTATCTGTAAAAATATTATGGGATTGTTCCCGCCTTACGTGTCCTCATATCTTTCACTTAGACAGTCCGGTCACAGGCTACGCTCTCAGGACTTGCTCTCCTTCAATGTTCCATTAACACGGTCAGAACTTGGAAAAAGGCATTCTCTTAATCTGCTCTGTCAACATGGAATGCTCTACAGCAGGATCTGAAATTACGTACTTTGATTCCCTTGGGACAATTCAAATTTCTTCTAAGACAAAAAGAGAAATCTTCTTATGAAACTCTTGTTTTTAGCTCATGTTTTATTAGCTTATTCATTTGAGTCCATTTTTTATTGCTTGTTTTTGTGTAACCACTTGTGTGTTTGTAATTTTTGTTTTATAACAGGTCTCTCTTGGAAATGAGATTCTGGATCTTAATGAGACTACCTGTATGAATAAAGGTCAAATAAAAAAATGGAATAATAAAGACTTACTGAAGAGCAGGAAAACAAGCATAGGGATATGATAGGGGTTCTTGAAGACCAGGACTGAGAATCCCTGCCTTACACTGCCCAATGACTTTATTGGTTGAAGTCAACAGCACCCCACTTTCACTTCCCATGGTGTTAGTAAAGTGCTGCTCTCCATTCCTCAGTTTTCTTAAGAGTTTGCCAGAACTACCTTTGAGCATGTTTACAGTCTCTAGCCAAGGCCTTACCAAACAAGTTCTGCAACAGAGCCTTTTCCTCAGCAACAGGTAGGACTGCAGCTTGTTTGGCTCACAGATACCTCAGCTGCCCATGTGGTCTTGGAGTTTTAAGACCTGATAGACCTCTGTCTTCAGATAAGTTCACCACTCCTCCACCCCCCCTCCCACCTGTTCTGTTATCCACGGTAGACACACACACACGCACACACATCCCCACAGCCATGCGCGTGACAAATACGGTTTTTAAAACGTGAACTTTTTATAACATCCACACTGACAAGGGGCACCCTGCGAGTACCCAAAGCGTGACTTTTTGCTGTTGTGCTGTTGAATTGTGCCTTTTCAGGGAGGGGTCTGTGGGTCAGGTTCGTCTGAGGAGGAAGGAGATGGATGGAGATGTGTGAACTTTTATTTAAGATTTCAGTTTTCTTTTATTTCAAAGCTCCTTCTGGCTCAGCAGCAGCAGAAGCATAAATATTACTGTTAATAAAGCTGATGATAAGTTGAATAAAAATCTAAGTTTGATTCTGAAGGTAAATTAAATATCTGGCAGTGATCATTACACAGTGTGGCTCTAATTCCTCTCTTCACCATCTGTGTCGCAGTTTCACGTCTCCAAAATGAGCGTACACATGGGTCAGAGCTGGAGTGAGGCACCGCACATTTTCATGTCAAGTTTGGATTTTATAAATCACAACCTTCACATGAAAAGTGGCGTACGCAGGTTTCTGGGCTCGATTTGTGCGTACGCAAGTTTTATAAATCCCACCCCAGGGTTAGTTTCAGAGCACTTGTTACCACAGAAACATAAGTGCTTCCTCTCCCATGCAACTTATTCAAGGCTTAATTAATTCAGGTTTACACCAAACTCCTGGTTCATCCATTATGCTAGATTCATGCAATAGGCTCCGGGTGCCTCATGCATAAAGGATTGCACAGCTTTCACATTAAAGGTTGGCGTACGGACAATTTTAGAGAAGTGCACCGCACCAAAAAATTCAGATGTATAAAACTGTGCATGCAGGTTCCTGTGCACCTTTCCTTTATACATCCCAATGAACGTGGAACTGAGACACCTGAGACTCCTCCCCTGACACGCCTCCATTTAAATCTGTAAAATAGATATAAATGTGTCCAGCGTGTGAGATTCTCCTCAGATTGTCCTCTCTGTGGGATCAGAAATGATTTTTAGATGCAGGAAAATTATATATTAAATGGAGAATGAGTGAGAAAACTGTCTAAATAAGTAGTGTAGTGTAAAAATGTGTTTGTCACACGCAAAGGTGTGTGCGTGTGTTGTGTGTGCACGCATGTGCTGTTATTTTCAGCAGCACATGAGGCTGACAGACATTTCTACCTTTACACATCTTTAATAAATGACTGTAAACACAGAGGAACTGATGAGTTTGGTAGAACTTAGAAAAACATTTATTAAATAGTTGATGTGAAGAAAGTGACTCGCAGCGTTGCGAGTTTCTGCCGCGGTGTGGGACTGGGAACAGCTGACATTGATCCAAACACACAACTTTACGCAGCAATCTATTGCATCTTGTGGAGCTGAGGAATCATCACAGCTGAGCTGTGAATTAATCTGCTGAGTTGACAAAATTTTTTCTCATTTAGAATTAAAATGTTTCTTAGATAATTCACACATTTTATTCTCCTCAGCTGTGTGTGCGCTCCGCAGGCCTGCGCTCTGCATGTTTCCAACTATGTGACGGAAATATAAACAGTTTACAGTTCACAGACTGGACTGAGGTTCTTTGATCAGTTTTAGACTGATCTATTTTCTTGTCTGAGGTTAAATGATTTTCAGTCCCGGGGTTCAGTTTCATGATCGTTCGAGTTTAAACAATAAAAACTCAAACTAAAATAAAAACCTAACACCGTGTTCAGACGCTCCTTACATCCAGAAAACACAACAGAGTCATATTTCTGTGGATTCAGGTCAGATTCATGACTTTGTGAGTTAAAACTGTCGACTGAAAAACTTTGCGTGTCTGCCGCAAATTCTCACAGCAGGTGAAAAGTGTGTGTATATTTACGCACACTTTCACACAACGTTGGTTTTAATACATTCCAACGTGGACATATAACCTGGCGCACACAACTTTTCTATGCGTACGCACCATTTATACATGAGGCTCCTGGTGCACCAAAATTTATGAGAGCGAAAAAGTGCAACAAAGTGAGGAAAATAAATATCACCCTTCCTACTTACTCCTTAAAAAGCAAAATGATCTTAATGTTTCTTCATGCATCCTCTTTTTACCAGAATGAAAAAAAATCTGAAAATCCTATATTTCCAGACATGAAAGAGCAAAGAGCACTGTACAGCAGCAAAATGGTGAAGAATGCAATTCTGTTTGAATTCGCTATTCAATTTGGTGTCTTTAAATTCATAAAAGAGCAAGCTGGAAAAGCATTTCTGTTCAAATGAAACATTTTACAACAGAAAGTGTTTGTTTATTTATTTATTTATTTATTTATTTATTTATTTATTTATTTTAGGTATTACGGACTGTCGGTGTGGTTCCCAGATGTCATCAAGCACCTTCAGGCTGATGAATATGCCTCTAGAGTGAAGATTCACAACAATGAGCGCATCGAAGACTTCACCTTCAATTTCACACTGGAGAACCAGATCCACAGAAATGGTGTCTTTATGAATGACAGGTAAAACAGAGTCACTTTCCAGCTACAAAAGTAACATTTTCTGCAAAGAAATGCAGTGTGGATGCTGGGTGCTGAATGACTGTTGAAATTTACTAAAGAAGCTTAAACCACATTGTTAAAGCTAAAAGAAGCTTAGCTAAAAACTAATGGGGCAAAACAGTACCTAAATACTAAAATGAGCTAAATACTAGTTTAAAGCCAAAAGTAAGAAAAAGCCAGCTAGACGTTTAATGTAGTAAAAAAAAAAAGCTAGCTAAACAAAACAAAAGGCTTATTGAATACTTGAAAAAAAATAAAACTCAAGTTAAAATTCTAAATAGTTAAGAACTTCAACCAAAGGGTTAGCTAAAAATAACAAGGCTAGCAAATAGCTAAAAGCAGCAAAAACCTGGATAATGCCGCGTTCACACCGAACGCGATTTCAGCTTCAAAATCGCAGCCAACGCTGAAGTTGGTTGCTTGTGCACTTTGAGGTCAGACGCAGGACAGCAGCGCTGCACTGCAACAGCCTCCCCGCCCCTCCCTCCTCTGTCGGGCTCTGTT
>NW_013954489.1:5796-7284 GCF_001266775.1 Austrofundulus limnaeus | reverse complement strand
CTGTCCTGAGCCTGGTTCTGCTGGAGGTTTCTTCCTGATTAGCAGGGAGTTTTTCCTCTCCACCGTTTGCTCAGGATGGGAGACTGTGATGAAGCTAAGATTCGGCACAGTCTGCTGGTTTCTTTAGATTTATTGTTTTTATTTTTATTTTATTTTATTTTATTTGTGGTGCCCTGAAACAACAGTTGTTGTGACTTGGTGCTACAGTATAAAATAAACTGAACTGAAATAAAATGTGTGCATTCAGTGAAAATGGTGACACTGCATTTCAGTGATGTGTTTCAGATGAACATCTATTTAAGAGGAAAGAATTAAGCATCAGTTCCTTTGCTCTCAGGAAAATGTTACAGAGATACTTTAATCCTAATTCCTTGCTTTTTGATCCTTCTTCCTGTAAAAAAATTTGCTCTAACGTTCCGACCTCTTTCCAGGTTTATCAGCATGAAGTTCAAGGCAGTCACGTTCATTGACTCGTCTTTTGTCAACTGCTACTTTGAAGACGTCTCTTCAGTGGGATCCGTCTTCAAAAACTGTACCTTTGTGGACTCATTTTTTTACAACACAGGTGAGTCTGTACTTCCCAAATGCTCTCACGCTCAGTGACCCTGTCTGCATGGGAATGTTTCTTGCGAATGTGTGAAAGATCTTTCTTTCATCCTTGCGACCACACAGGTACAGTGTTTCAGGAATCCTAAAATGCCACCCTTTAGTTTTCATATAGGCAGCTTAAGATGGCGGTGTGCACAGACGCAGCGGCTCGGAGCACCTCTCATTGACAGAGTGTTTTTTTTTTCTTTTATTGTTTTTCTATGAATGCTTGAATTTTCTCTGCCCCACCTGCTTCGTTTTTGTCACATACAGCCGGCAGGATCTTTTCCGCGTTGGATTACGGAGTGAACAGTTTGTAACCCAGGACTTTATACACAGTTTTTTTTTAAACGAACACAACATGCATTTAACTGGGTAACTTCAATGACACTAAAATAACACGTTTTTTTTTTTTTTCTTAGTGAGCTCTTTGCTCATTGGAACTTTTACCTAGTTAGCTAGCCTTTGGGTATTTTAAACTGGTCTTAGTACTTTTGATTTTAGCTAGTCTTTTGTTCCTTCTAGCAAACCTTTGATGCTTTTAGCTGCCGGTTAAAATTTTTATTTTTTAGCTAGCCTTTTTGCTATCTTAGCTTCTAGCTAACTCTTTGCTACTCTTACCTTATACCCTTTTACTATTTTTAATTTTTGGCTAGTATTTTGCTACCTTTAGCTTTTAGCTTGTCCTTTACTGCTTTTGCTTAGCACTTTGCAACTTTTGGCTTTTTGCTTATTTTACCTGGTGTTTTTCTTTTAGCTTTAACAACTCGGTTTAAGCTTCTTCAGCGAACTACTGTCATTCAATTCAATTCAATTCAATTTATTTATACAGCACCAAGTCACAACATACGTTGTCTCAGGACACTGTACATGAAAAGAACAATGTAAAGAAGAAACCAG
>NW_013954489.1:0-5716 GCF_001266775.1 Austrofundulus limnaeus | reverse complement strand
CACAGACCCCTCCCTGACCCACAGACCCCTCCCTGACCCACAGACCCCTCCCTGACATGACACATTTCAGCAGCACGGCATCACGCTTTGGGTACGCGCAGGGCACGCCCACCCTCACCTGTGTGTGGATGTTAGTATAAAACTTTGCTTTTTAAAGTCCATATTTGTCACGTGCGGGGTGGTGGCGCTGTGGGGATGTGTGTGCGCGCGCGCATGTGTGTGTGAGGGGTCTGCCGCAGATAACAGACGAGGGGGAGGATGGGGAGATGAGTGGTGAAATGATTTCTAAGTTTATCTGACTTATTTAATTTTATTTATTGTTTTTATCATCCTGCAGGCTCAGCAGGGAAGCTGAGTTTTTGTTAAAAGTCATTAGATTACTCCAAATGTCTGTAAACCTGCAAAATGAGGGAAAATCTGTCGGTTATAGACATTCTGTTCACGTGAACAGCTGTCAGTCAGCACCTGTCATCCTCCAGATGCACGACGGAGCGCGAGTCTGAGTCGGCCAATCGCTGTTTTTGACATTGATCAGCTGACTGATTTAAATACATCTTAATGAGGTACTTTACATTGACTGTTTATGGTTGAGTGTGGGCGTGTAGAGGGTAGAACCTGAGGCGGACCTTGAGTGCAAACTCTGACGTGTGGCTGTGATTTATAAATGAAAGGTGCGCAGAAACATGCATACGCACGGTTTTATAAATCTGAAATTTTTTTTTGCCTTTTTCATTTCTGCCTTTTGGCCGTACGTTCACTTTTAGTATGGTTTCCACGCAATCCTTTATAAATCTGACCCCAGGACACTCAAAGCTCTTCACACTACAATCTGTGTCCTCATTTATCCATTCACACATAACTCTATTAGATCTCTACAAAGCTAACATGTACAATCATCTATGGAGACTAATCAGTGCCAATCACATTCATATACTGATGGGACACATCAGAGGCATTAGGGGTGAAGTGTCCTGGCCAAGGACACAACAACTGAGACAGCTGGGCGGGGGATCAAACCAGCGACCTTCCAGTTCCAGGACAACTCCCCTAACCACTCTGCCAAAACCGCCCCGGCCCCAAATGAAGAATAATTCAGGAAACCTAAGTCTAACTACAGGATTTATCAAAAAGGAAAGTCTTCAGTCTAATCTTAAAAGCAGACAGAGTGTCAGCCTCACGGACAGAAACTGGAAGTTGGTTCCACAAGAGAGGAGCTTGATAACTGAAAGCTCTGCCTCCCATTCTACTTTTAGAAACTCCAGGAACCACAAGTAAACCTGCAGTCTGAGAGTGAAGTGCTCTGTTAGGAAAGTATGGAACAATAAGATGTTTAATATATGATGGAGCTTGGTTGTTAAGAGCTTTGTATGTGAGGAGTAATATTTTAAATTCTGTTCTGAATTTGACAGGGAGCCAGTGGAGAGAAGCTAAAACTGGAGAACTATGATCTCTCCTTCCAACTCTCATTAAAACTCTAGCAGCAGCATTTTGGATTAACTGAAGACTTCTTAAAGAGTTTTTTAGACATCCAGATAATAAAGAATTACAGTAATCCAGTCTAGACGTGATAAATGCATGAATCAGTTTTTCTGCATCATTTTTGGACAAAATATTTCTAATTTTAGTGATATTACGCGGGTGGAAGAAGGCGGTCCTGTTAACATTTTTAATGTGGGGAAAAGACATCCTGATCAAAAATAACACCAAGGTTCTTTACATTAGAAATGGAGGCCAGATTAATGTCATCCAGAGGAGGTGAAAGGCTGCAAAGTTGATCCCTTAGATGTTCAGGTCCAAGAACCATAACCTCTGTCTTACCTGAGTTTAGAAGCTGAAAATTAAGTCATCCATGTTTTTATGTCTGTAAGACATGCTTGTAGTTTAAGTAACTGGTTGGATTCATCAGGTTTCCTGGATAAATATAACTGAGTATCATCAGCATAACAATGGAAATTTATCCCATGCTGTTTAATAACTTAACCTAATGGAAGCGTATGCAAAGTAAAGAGGATTGGTCCAAGCACTGAACCCTGAGGAACTCCATGACTAACTCTGGTGTAAGGAAGATTCATTTTTAACATTAACAAACTGAAATCTATCAGTTAAATAAGACTTAAACCATTTTAGTGGTGTTCCAGTAATCCCAATATCAAGTTCAAGTCTACGTAATAAAATATTGTGATCAGTTGTATCAAATGCAGCACTGAGATCTAACAGGACAAGAATGGACACAAGTCCACTGTCTGAGGCCATGAGAATATCATTAGTAACTTTCACCAGTGCTGTTTCTGTGCTATGATGAGCCCTGAGTGAAACCCCTCATGTAGATTATTTCTATCCAGATGTTCACGTAGCTGATTTGCAACTAATTTCTCAAGAAATTTTGAGATGAATGGGAGATTAGATACATGTCTGCAGTTGGCCAGAACTCCTGAATCAAGATCAGGTTTCTTAAGTAAAAGTTTCAGCCCTCAATATTGAAATCTTTCTTTCTAATTTGATCTTTTTCGTTTACATTCACAGATGTTGATGACGCCAAGCTAAAAACCTCAAAGGTGATCAACAGCTCTTTCCACCACAACAAGACAGGCTGTCAGATGACATTTGATGATGACTACAGTGCCTATTGGGTGTATTTTGTTAACTTCCTGGGAACACTGGCTGTGCTACCCGGAAACATTGTCTCTGCTCTCCTCATGGACAAGATAGGGCGCCTCAGTATGTTAGGTAAGACACGAGATTCTCTCTCATGACTGAGGATCTACTCTAACTTTTTGTTTGGAATTTAAATAACAGTGCATGCTTTGTGGAAACTGTCTTGCTGTCTTGTTGACATTTGCATCTGCAATGACCTCCAGAGAAATAAATGAAGCGAGTTTTAAAAACAATCTCTTTGACATCCTGCAGGAGGCTCCATGGTGCTATCGGGAATCAGCTGCTTTTTTCTTTGGTTTGGCACCAGTGAGTCGATGATGATCTTCATGTTGTGTCTCTACAACGGCCTCAGTATCTCTGCATGGAACTCCTTGGATGTGGTCACCACTGAGCTGTACCCTACAGACAGGAGGTGAGATCAGATGACAGTTTGAGGAAATCTTCTAAAGTTTAAAGAAAAGTAACTTTGAACATCTGCACAGGAGAATTAACCTTTATTTTAGAAATAAGTGAAATATGTTGCTTTGCTACAGTGGAACTTCAAGTATACTTTGTACATTTTAAGTATAGGGTTTTGTGTGAACCTTTTTACTCTATGCTACTTTGTACATTATTTACTTCATACTAAGGTACTGCAAAAGTATTAGACTACCAGTATACTGAAGGATTAATTAAATAGGGGACTGTTGAGTAGTCCATTATTTAATTCAGCCTTCAGTAAACTTGTGGCCTAATACGTTTGCAATACCTTAGTATGAAGTAAAATACCTAGGTGAAAAAATATACTAAGTATACAAATCTAAGTATAGTTTAGTATACTTGAAGCCACACTTATCATCAGTATACTTAAAGAGTGCTATTTTGGAACAACTAATTTAATACTAAATATAATTTAGTTGTTTTTAAGTTGTACAAAAGCACAATTTTAAGTGTATTAAGTGTACTTTTAAAAACTAAAATGGAACAACTTCAAATATACTTTATACAATTTTAATGTTTACATACTTACAATATATGAAGTATATTTTAAGTTGTTCCATTTTTCTATTTAAAAGTATACTTAATACACTTAAAATAGTTATTTTGTACAACTAAAATGCAATTAAAATAAATTTAGTATTAAATTAGTTGTTCCAAAATATCACTCTTTAAGTAAACTGATGTTTAGTGCTAAAGTGTACTTAAGATTTAATGTACTGTAGTATTTTTTTTCACCTGGGTAGACATATCTTCAATATCCATAAAATGCAGATAGCAAGCATGTATTCAATTAAATTCAGTTCAATTTATATAGCGCCAAGTTACAACAACTGTTGTCTTGGGGTACTGTACACAAAATAAATTAAATAAATAAATCTAAAGAAGCCAGAAGACTGTGCTGAATCTTAGCTTCATCACAGTCTCCCATCCTGAGCAGCACGTTGGCAGAGTAGAGGAAAAACTCCCTGCTAATCAGGAAGAAACCTCCAGCAGAACCAGGCTCAGGACAGGAGACCATCTGCCTCGACCGGCTGCAGCTAAATTAATAACTGTTCAGTTTAGTGTTTATTTTACGGCTGTTCTTCTGAACACATCATGTGAAATTACATTTACATCAACAAATTAAATTTTCTTTCATTTTATTGCTAATAATTTTTTTACTTTGTTTGTCTTGCCCTGAACAAATCTGGTTTTAACCTTCAATTATAACTTTGTTCCTGAACCATTCCAACCTTTTTCTTGATTTACTCTGAAGCCTGTTTTGTCCTAACAGTGTGCTTTTTCAAAATGATTGGCCTAAATTATGCAGTTTAAAGATAATGCTTCCAACTAGGAACATGTATGTTTGTCTGTAGTGTATGTAAAATCTGTTTTCAACTGTACACGACTGTCTTTCTGTGTTTTTTGTTTCAGGGGCACTGGATTTGGCTTCTGTAATGCCATCTGTAAGCTGGCAGCTGTGCTGGGCAACCTGATCTTTGGCTCACTGGTTGGCATCACCAAAGCTATTCCCATTCTGCTGGCATCGGCTGTGCTAGTTGGAGGTGGACTGGTGGGGCTCCGGCTACCTGACACTCGTGCCAATGTCCTCATGTAAACCTCAGCTCAGAACAGTGTGTTGTTTACTGGGTTTTACTCAGCAAAATGAATCATTTCTCACTGGTGAACTTTAAATGACTAAAAACAATAACTGTTGTCAATGTTCTTGCATAGATTATTTATTTAATGTGACTAATCCAGATTGATACCCCAAACTCAAACATATTCCAGATAATGATGTTTTTCTGAGTAAAACTCCATGTTTAGATGGAAAAGTATTTTACAGAGCTGTAGATGTACAGAGGAGATTGATTTGGGAAATCAGGTTACATGTGCACCACTTGCCAGTTTCTGGTTAACCAAACTGTTGGTGCTGTTGCACGAATAAAAAAAGGTTTGCCTAACATTAGCGATAATAAAATTCAGCAAATCAGCTTATTTTACCTCCAAGCTGCTGTAAACGTGCACTCTACAAAGCTGCGAAAGGCTTCGACTTCCAACAACCTTTCATCCTCAAACACCCCTCAGTCCTAATCAGATTTTTAAAGCCACTGTCACGTAGTTCATTTAAAGGTAAACCATATTCTAAAACTTAAAGCAGTAGATACGACTTTATTGATGTTCTTGTCGCAGCTTCCCTCCAGCTGCCTGCTTGGTTCTGGTTTCCTCTCCACTGAGGGTTCCAACATTAAACACCAACAAAACAAACAAAAACAGCACAATGTTAAACCATAAAAGGTGCATTTAACAACCTGTTTTAGGACCCTGCACTGAAAAAAGGATTTTTGGGTGTAGTAACATTTATTTAATCATTCTTTTAAATTTTACGAAAAAAAGTCAAATAGCTAAACTACTAGAATTTACTAAATAAACAATACGCATTATATTATATATATACTGTATATTACTGTACACAAAAAATAAATGCTAATATTATTTGATCAGTAATATTTAAGTGTTTTTTCTGTCAGCACATAAACATGAATATATTAAGTAACTTCTACTCTTCTGGACTAAAACTGAGGGAGCATGCACACACAAA
>NW_013954488.1:52136-53405 GCF_001266775.1 Austrofundulus limnaeus | reverse complement strand
CCCCCCCCCGAGGATGCAGACGTGGTAAAACTGCCTCATTTGCATGAAGAAATAGGAAACATGAACAAACAGGCTAATTCAGCACTGAAGAGAACAATCAGAATCCTAATGAAACCTGACTCATGTTCTCTGGACCCTGAACTGTCTGCAAACTCCACCTCTCCTAACACCTGTGTGTGTGTGTGTGTGGGGGGGGGGTAGAGGAAACAGGTGAGAGGAAGTGAACAGACGAGTGGAGAATGAGGGACGAAGATCAGAAAACCTGAAACAAAGATATCATTTAAAAACTGTCGAAGAGCGGTGTAAGCATTAGTGTTAGCCAAGTGGCGCCTGCAGAAACTGTTTTCAGTGGGGCCACTGGAAAGTCAGGGGTGGCACACCAAAACTAATATTCACAACAGAAAATTTCTGATGTGGTTGTRAGAATGRCAATTTGAAAACTATGACAATATAAGAGTTAAAGATTTACCAACAGATGTTCAGTTTGTTSTTTTACAGATGAGTGATTCTGTGACGTCAGAGAGCAGAAAGTATCTGTACTTCAGTCCAGTTCTACTCAGTTCTGTATCTTTACACAAAGACTACCAGAACTTGTCTTTACATTGTTACAGATTTCAGTGGCTGAAGTATTGCTGTTGTTAAGGGGGACACACTGGTGGGGGGTCTGGGGGTCCGCCCCCAGAAACATTTTAAATGAAGTAAACGTCATTTCCTGCAGTCTGGTGTATTTGAACAGGTTGTTAAACAGACTTTTACCTCCATAAGAAACACTTAATGTGGTTATTCTACAACAGAAACTCTGGGTGAAGTAAAGTTTTATGGTAAATGTGGGGGTTCAGATTAATTAAAATTTTAATGTGACCGGGACACCAAACATGACTGCTGTGATGTCTGTTTTATTTAAAAATGTCAAAATATACATTTTAAAAACATTTACAAGGAACAAACTTTCTCACTTTTAAAGCCTCTTCTTTGTGTTTTATTTGCTTGTTGATGTTTACTTTGTGAACAAAAACTGTCATTATAAATACCCAAAAATAAAGACTATATAATATGTACTGTAGCATTATCCCTATTCATTTATTTGCTTTTTCATGACATATTAGTTTTAATAAATATGATTTAAGTCTGTGACAGAAAACTAAAGTACTTGGAGAAAACCCACTCCTGCATAGGGAGAACATGTCAACATAACCCAGAAATTTGATCTTGCAACTTTCTTCCTTAGAGGCAACATGTTGCTCTTTCAACTGTGCCTCTGTGCTGCCT
>NW_013954488.1:50368-51136 GCF_001266775.1 Austrofundulus limnaeus | reverse complement strand
TCCAGGACCAGAGACCAGGAGCAGAGACTAGGAGCAGAGACCAGGACCAGAGTCCAGGAGCAGAGACCAGGAGCAGAGACTAGGAGCAGAGACCAGGAGCAGAGACTAGGAGCAGAGACCAGGACCAGAGACCAGGAGCAGAGACCAGGACCAGAGACCAGGACCAGAGTCCAGGACCAGAGACCAGGACCAGAGACCAGGAGCAGCTCTGGTTCAGTCCGGTCTACATGTACCCACCATGCTCTGCTGGTCCTCTCAATCATTTAGAATAATCTTTACAGTAATTCTCCCCTTATAGATGGCTTATAAATACTTTATTAACTCATCTATAAACACTTAATAAATCATTAATAAGTGTTTATTATGCATTAAATGAGGATGACTATTTATTAGTGAGTAATATAAGGAAGTCTTATAAATAGTGTACTGTAAGTCTTTATAATAAGGCTCCTTTGATAGTAGTGGATGTGTATRATGCAGTAATACAGAAAAATATTATCAGTAAAACAGTCATTATTGTGTTTACAAGGTAATAACCTGGTGTGAAATGGTTAATAAGCAGCCAGTGGTGGGCACAGTTCCTCTAAAGCACTAAAGCACTAAAGCACTAATAGAGGAACTAATTTCCTGATTAGTGCTTTTRCTAATTTTTAAAATTTATTAGTGGATTAGCCAGRGTTGTAAKGTAACTAAGTACAAATACTTTGTTACTGTATTTAAGTAGAATTTTTGGGTATCTGTACTTTACATGAGTAATTATTTTTCAGC
>NW_013954488.1:48153-49368 GCF_001266775.1 Austrofundulus limnaeus | reverse complement strand
AACTTTTACCAAAGTATTTTTATGATAAGATACTTGTACTTCTACTCAAGTATCACTTTGTGGTACTTTATACAACACTAGGATTAGCACTTGCTAAATTTAGAAGCACTAACTGAGGTCTATAAATGTAACTGATCAACATTAATGTTAACAGCTGAGGGTGAAAACTGTCACATTTTGTTCATATGTGTCACTGATCTACAAGGTCACATCAAACTCAAGGCCCGCGGGCCAAATGTGGCCTGCGGATGACTCCTATTTGGCCACCAAGGACACTAAGTGACAACATTCTGCACACAGTAAATACTGTCTCATGTTGACTGAAGAATGTTTCATGGGTCAGCTGGGTGATATTAGTGCTTTAAGATTAGAGGACCTAAATATTTGATTTAGTGCTTTAGGGTTAGTGCAACTAATTTTTAGATTAGTGCTGCCCACCACTGTGAGCACCTTTAGACGAAACAGAGCTGGTTCACTATTTGGCAGGAAACCGGACAGTTTATTCTGTTTCTGGTCCTTAATTAAAGCATAATAAACACTTATTAATGATTTATAAACACTATAAATCATTAATAAGTGTTTATTATGCTTTACAGATGAATTAATAAGATTTCTATAAATGATTTGTAAGCCATGTATAAGGAGAGTCTTATTGTAAAGAGGAAATGTAAGTTTCGTGTCAGGAAGGACAGAGGTCCAGACCTTCAGAGGCTGTTTGTTGGGGTGAGTCCAACAGAACATCCGGTCCACAGGAGCGTTTTCAGACAACGCTCTGGGGTCCTGCCGGACTCAGGTCTGTGAAGCCAAGCCTCTGACAGAACATGTTCTCTGATCATTTCAAAGAAAGACGAGTGAAATCAGCCCACCCCACAGGAACTGCTCATAAATCTCAACACAAATTATTCTCCTCTGGAACAAAGCGATGAATTATTCAGAGACGACTTCTGAGAGAGGACGCACCAAGCTGAAAACCCAAAGTAAATACGTAATCAAAAGCCTTCAGAAAGCTGGGCTGTCTAAAAATATGCTTAGACACAGGAAATCTTCCCTGCCACAGACATAATTATACAAATTGCTCCACGTCTCGTTAACAAGAGAGGGGGGTAATTCATATTAGCCATTCATAGCCTATTAATCTAATAAACTAGTTGGCTGTGTGTGTGTGTGTGTGTGTGTGTGTGTGTGTGTGTGTGTGTGTGTGTGTGTGTGTGTGTG
>NW_013954488.1:45294-46874 GCF_001266775.1 Austrofundulus limnaeus | reverse complement strand
CACAGTTGTTCAGTAAACATTCAGCAGTTATTCAGCAAACATTCAGCAGTTATTTAGCAAACATTCAGCAGTTATTTAGCAAACATTCAGCAGTTATTTAGCAAACATTCAGCAGTTATTCAGCAAACATTCAGCAGTTATTTAGCAAACATTCAGCAGTTATTTAGCAAACATTCAGCAGCCATTCAGCAAACATTCCACAGTTATTCAGCAAACATTCAGCAGTTATTCAGCAAACATTCAGCAGTTATTCAGCAAACATTCAGCAGTTATTCAGTAAACATTCCACAGTTATTCAGCAAACATTCAGCAGTTATTCAGCAAACTTTCCACAGTTATTCAGCAAACATTCAGCAGTTATTCAGCAAACATTCAGCAGTTATTCAGCAAACATTCAGCAGTTATTCAGTAAACATTCAGCAGTTATTCAGCAGTTATTCAGCAAACATTCAGCAGTTATTTAGCAAACATTCCACAGTTATTCAGCAAACATTCCACAGTTATTCAGCAAACATTCAGCAGTTATTTAGCAAACATTCAGCAGTCATTCAGCATTCACAATTTGTGTATAAATAAACTTAAAATCATCTGACGTTCTAAAAAACCATCTGTTTGTTGGTTTCTGTGAAAATAAAGCGTGTTTTCACAGAGCTCCTGGTCCTCCCAGGTTTACTGCTGGTCCTGAAGTGTTCGTGTGCGTGAGAGAAATCCATGCAGAGCTCTGAGAGCAGAAACTTTTTCCCATTAGCTCTGGTTTGACTGCTCCCATTTGTTAGCATAGCATGTGTTGGAAAGCCCAAGGAGAGCGGAGCTATGTGGAGGAGTCCAGGTGATTATTTATGTGTCTGTGCTCCTTTAAAGCTGCTGCCGCCTCCTCTCCACTGTAGCTGCTGTCAACACGCCGAGGGAGTCCGACGTCACCGGTCCGGTTCAAAATGAACAGAACTGTGCAGATAAATCACCTCTCTGCGTGGACCGGGCCCAGCTGACAGGCTGCTTTGAATGGACCCACAAACACTGACTGAAAACCTCCAGATGTTGCTCAGAACTCTGGACCAAATCACGCTGAAGAATTGAAAAATAAAACTTTTAGAGGATTTTAAAAATATACTGAACGTGTTGCAGCTTTAAATTGACTTAATCTGATCTAATCTAAAATAAAACTGGCCCAGTTTTCCTCTTCCAGGTGAGGTAACCTGGTTYCTGTAGTCCTGGAGTCTGACCCTGCAGAGGACCACGGCTGGTGGTCCAGACCCCACAGATCCAGGACCATGACGTCACTCAAACCTCAGCATTAAACTGATGTGGATTTGAACAGTTTGAGACTGAATGTAGAGTTTATTAAAGCTCAGTTTAAAGAGAAGAAACAAAAGTTTGTTTTGAAATAAAAGTTCTTACAGGTTGGTTTGTTTTCTTCTTTCATCATCACTCAGCTAACACACACACACACACACACACACACACACCACGCTCATTAAACTGGAATAAACTGAACAAACATCAGATCCTCAACAAGTCTGTAAATGAATTTAGTTTCTTCATGTTTGAACACAGGTCCATCTGGTTCTGGTTCTGGTTCT
>NW_013954488.1:41162-43600 GCF_001266775.1 Austrofundulus limnaeus | reverse complement strand
CACACACACACACACACACACACACACACACACACACACACACACACCACGCTCATTAAACTGGAATAAACTGAACAAACATCAGATCCTCAACAAGTCTGTAAATGAATTTAGTTTCTTCATGTTTGAACACAGGTCCATCTGGTTCTGGTTCTGGTTCCTGATCCAGCAGAACTCTCAGTCTTGGTTCCTGYTCAGTTTCTGCACATCAAACATCCAGTCTGGGTTTTTATCTGAACTCAGACGTATACGAGGAGAACAAAGAGAACCGTTTCTGTTTCTGCTCTGCTGGGCTTTATGCACTGATCCCCCCTCGGTTCTCTGGACCGGTCCAGCTCGGCTGGGCTGCTGTTGACTCAGAGAGCTCTACAGACACAGGAAGACAAATATTTGCTCTAAAGCTTTTCTTCCTGAACTACCAGGAAACCACGGAGAAGCTGAAGACAACGGGCTGAGACTGGAGGGCAGGAAGAGAGGACAGGATGATGAAAYTAATTTTCTGCTTGTTTCACAGCTGAATAAAAGAACCGGTCCTGGTCCTGGTCCTGGTCTGGACTCCACCTGTTCTATTATAATCCTGCCCCCAGGTTCCTTCCTGCTGCACACAGAGGAGGAGGTTCAGGTTCTGGTTCTGGTTCCTGTGCTTCAGTCTCTTGTGGTTCTGCCCACCTGTGTTTGGCTCCTTCTTCCTGCGTGCGTGCTCGGTGAGTGCGCACGTTGGTGTTTTGAAGAGGCGTTTTCTCGTTAAGAGTTCCTCGTTAGGGCTCGGAGGCCAGCAAACAGGTGAGACGCTGCCCGGGTAACAAACAGATGAGACTTTCATCTTCGTCTGCTCAGGAGGAGAGGGAAACACTCGGCTCTTTCATCAACTGAAAGCAGAACAGACGCAGAATTTAAAGAAGAAGAAGAAGAAGAAGATGGATCGGAGACAAAAACTGAGAAACAAAAAGCAGAAAAAAGGTCGGCAGAAGGTCTGAGACCCAAAGTAAAAACCAGATGGAGCTTAATATGCTGGGAAGTGTGGGTGCAGGAGGTGCTGCAGAACCAGCGGTGGATGGCAGAAGCACTGTATGTGCAGTTATAAAGCTCAGAAAACTGTCATCAGAAGAGTCAAACAAAGAGAAGAGAGAGAATTCAATTTAAAGAAGAGAAACTAAAAGAGATAAAACCTGTGAATGTACTGAAGTGTTTCAAACATCTGGAGCAGAGTCACTTTGCTGCATTAGTGCCAACAGGAAACGCTTTTACCCACAAATACTTCATATATTCTTCATTTGTTTACAGATGATGAATATTTTAAGAGTAAAGCTTTCATCCCTGAGATACCGCTGCATGTCGAGCCACCRGAAAGACTTCATTTACAAACCAAAGGTGTTAAAGGAGACACGAGGACATCAGCAGGATGACTGGTGGACATCACATGAAGACTGGAGACATATCTGTCCTTCAACATCACAGGACACATAGAATAATACATTTGAYACACACTGCTCCATCATGGACCCTCAACCTGAGCACCCCAATAAGTTCTTAATACGGCCCTGAAGACCTCACCGAGACCCTGCCAAKCCCTCACTAAGACCCTGCAAGTCCTCCRAGACCTCACAAAGACCTCTCCAAGATGCTGCCAAGACTCTGCCAAGCCCCTGCCAAGACTTCACCAAGGCCCTGCCAAGCCCTCACTAAGACCATGTCAAGCCTTCACTAAGACCCTGCCAAGACTTCACCAAGGCCCTGCCAAGTCCTCACAAGACCCTGTCAAGCCTTCACTAAGACCCTGCCAATTCTTCACCAAGACCTCACCAAGGCCCTGCCAAGACTTCACCAAGGCCCTGCCAAGCCCTCACTAAGACCCTGTCAAGCCTTCACTAAGACCCTGCCAAGTCTTCACCAAGACCTCACCAAGGCCCTGCCAAGCCCTCACTAAGATTCTGCCAAGTCCTCACCAAGACCTCACCAAGACCGTGCCAAGTCCTCACTAAGACCTCACCAAGACCCTGCCAAGCCCTCACTAGGATCCTGCCAAGTCCTCACCAAGACCTCACAAAGACCTCTCCAAGACGCTGAAAGAACCTGCCAAGTCCTCACCATGACCTCACCAAGACTCTGCCAAGCCCTCACCAAGGCCGTGCCAAGTCCTCACTAAGACCTCACCAAGACCCTGCCAAGCCCTCACTAGGACCCTGCCAAGTCCTCACCAAGACCTCACAAAGACCTCTCCAAGACGCTGAAAGAACCTGCCAAGTCCTCACCATGACCTCACCAAGACTCTGCCAAGCCTTCACCAAGACCGTGCAAAGTCCTCACTAAGACCTCATCAAGACCGTGTCAAGCCCTCACCAAGACCTCACAAAGACCTCTCCAAGACGCTGAAAGAACCTGCCAAGTCCTCACCATGACCTCACCAAGACTCTGCCAAGCCTTCACCAAGACCGTGC
>NW_013954488.1:31387-35671 GCF_001266775.1 Austrofundulus limnaeus | reverse complement strand
AAGACCCTGTCAAGCCTTCACTAAGACCCTGCCAATTCTTCACCAAGACCTCACCAAGGCCCTGCCAAGACTTCACCAAGGCCCTGCCAAGCCCTCACTAAGACCATGTCAAGCCTTCACTAAGACCCTGCCAAGACTTCACCAAGGCCCTGCCAAGTCTTCACCAAGACCTCACTAAGACTCTGCCAAGCCTTCACTAAGACCCTGCCAAGTCTTCACCAAGACCTCACCAAGGCCCTGCCAAGCCCTCACTAAGACTCTGCCAAGCCCTCACTAAGACCCTGCCAAGTCCTCATCAAGACCTCACTAAGACCCTGCCAAGTCCTCACCAAGACCTCACCAAAACCCTGCCAAGTCCTCACCAAGACCTCGCCAAGACTCTGCCAAGTCCTCACCAAGGCCGTGCCAAGTCCTCACTAAGACCTCACCAAGACCCTGCCAAGCCCTCACTAGGACCCTGCCAAGTCCTCACCAAGACCTCACAAAGACCTCTGCAAGACGCTGAAAGAACCTGCCAAGTCCTCACCATGACCTCACCAAGACTCTGCCAAGCCCTCACCAAGACCTCACCAAGCCCGTGCAAAGTCCTCACTAAGACCTCATCAAGACCCTGTCAAGCCCTCACCAAGACCTCACAAAACCCTGCCAAGTCCTCACCAAGCCCTCACTAAGACCCTGCCAAGAACTCACCAAAACCCTGCCAAGAACTCACCAAGACACTGCCAAGACCATCCAGGTTCTGGATAAACCTTCAGTTGAGTCAAAGGAGGTCTGAGGTGGAGCCAACCTTTGCAGCAAATAAATGTCCTGGAGTTCAACCTTCCACTCAGTTCACTCCTGACATGAATGAAACTACGTGAGAGACAGTGAGACAGAAATGAGACAAAACATGAAAGAAGTGAGACAAAGTGAGATAATGGGTGACAGAAGTGAACAAAGTGAGACATAATTTGAAGTCATAGGGTAGAAGAAGCATGAGGAGGAAGAGGAGGATGAGGAGCAGAAGACAGAAAGTTGGTGATGTTCAGGTTTCCTCAGCAGCAGCAGCAACAGCAGCAGWGGGAATATGTGTGGGAACAAACTGTCGACAGGAATTCATTAGGCTCGTTGTGCGATAACGAGTGCTTGTGGTTTTAATTGACTTAATCAACAAATAGAATTAATCAGAGATTTCTAATTAATGGTAATTGATTGAAATTTCCACTGGGTCACCAGGCAGACAGCTAAATTCTCTTCTGTGTCTTCAGTTTGTCCTTGTCTTGGTTCTCTTCTCTCCACGGTTCTGTTTCTCCTTCATATGAACTTTTTTATTCTTCTCTTTCTTTTTCTTTAAGTTTTTTCTTCTTTCTCTCAGGTTGCAGCAGAAAGTCTCTTGTCTGTAAAAACAACACTTCAGCACCTCTTCAGTTGGTAAAGTTTCATGTGAAAAATGAACCTTCTGGGACCAAAGCAGAGCAGAGGACAGATGTTTACAGAGGTTCTGGATTAGTTTTCATTAATAACAATGACTTTGTGGAATCTCTCCTGTATTTGATCCATTTATTATGTCCTGAAGACCTTGGAACTGAATGAAGGTGGCTTCTGAATAACTCCAGATTTAACCTGAGTTTTTCTTAGAAAGTGTAACATACCATGTTCCATATCCACATCCCTCAGCCTATCAGCCTTGCCATGCCCTCATCATCACTACTCATCCATTTCACCAGCTTCCACCAGTATTTAAGCTCCACTGCCACATTATTGAACGGTTTCACCAAGTAGTGCCCATTTTTCACTAGTACCAGTTCATGCTGGCTCGGTTCAKTTCGGTACGGTTCCAAGCCATTTCCAGATTCATGGAACCAGACCTTTTTTAGTACCTACTTCGTTGTGGTTCCAAGCRGTCCCAGTCAACACCAAAATGCGACATCAGAACACCGTTYGTCACTGGTTGCGTCCATTTTTTTCAGTTGTAGCAGTGACATTTACAATGGCAGAACAGAGATCCACACCATGGTCCAGTGCTGAGGTGCAGGAGTTTTTCTGCTCGGTGGCAGAGGAGAAAATTCAAAGCGAGCTGGATGGGTCAACTTGCAACGAAAAAGTGTTCAAGGAGTTGTCGAAGCTGATAGCCACTCGTGGCTACGAGAGAACCTCGAAGCAATGCTGGGAAAAACTGAAAAGTTGAAGTGTGATTATCGCACGATTAAGGACCAAAATGGAAGGAGCGGTTCAAACCGATTCAAACCTGCTGCTGCCTTTAATGGTTGCCTACAAACAGCATTACCACCGTCATCACGTGTGACCACAATTTTTGGACTGTGGAAATGCCCAAAACACACCCACTGGAACCAGACTGGAACGTCAATGGAAAAGCACCCGAACTGACCCGTTCTGACACTACACTAGGTGGCACTAGTGGAAAAGGGGTGTAGATGTCCAGCGTTTTTCCATTGTCCATACCTGATCTCATGTTCATGACCCCACGCCTGACTCTCAACTCTCCGACCTTGCCTGCCCCTCGTCTACTTCTGACCACCAGCTCTCGACCACGTTATCATTTCCTGGACCTCGCCTTGTGGATCTCGTTTTGGTATTGTCATCGGCTCTTGGATTACCTGGTTCTGACCCACTCCTCCCTTATGGATATTCAACTCAAGCCTGATCCAAGGACCATAAAAATTGGACACCTTACCTGCATCAGCCAAGCCTTCTCCTTCAGCCCCATTAGAGTGCCAACCAGTGGTCCCGACTCATATCCAGTCTATGATTAAACAATAAAATCTACAGTTTCTCTATGTTCAGAACCCATCACACAAACGTTGTTAGAAGGAACCGTTTTTCTGATTCTAATAAATAGTACGATCTTTTGGTATTATTGGTAGTTCCATCAAAGTCTGTGATGTTCAGAAGCTCTGCAGAATCCTAAAAGTACCTTAAAATAAGCTGCTCTTCATCCTCCTCTCCATGGCAGGTTGAGGTAATTAGATTATCCAGATGAAGAGGAGGAGAGTTAAGAGGATTTTGTTTTTCAGAGACGGTCAGAGATTTAGGAGTGAAAGATCTAAAAGTAGATGGATGAGAGGAAGAGGAAGATGAGGAAGAGAGAGAGGTTGAAGGTGGAATTAAAGAAGGAGAAAAAAATCTGTTGCTTTTTGTTTGCTGATCCTGAGTCAGAGCCTCTCCTGACAGGAAATCTGAAAACAACTTCTCTTTCTGTCCTCAGAGGACGGTCAGAGGACAGCCGTCCTCAGGGGACAGGATCCAGTCTTCCTGAAACAAAACAAACTAATAAAATCTGTAAATAAAGGAAATAAATAAAAACTAAATTCTGTCTAAAAGCTCGACTGTGTAAATTCAGCTGCTGGACTTTGAAGCGTCCTCCTGGCAGCTGCTCCTGGTTTCCTGCCAGGTTCTGACTTCCAACACAAAGTCCACTTCTGGCTGCCACCAAGTGCCAGGACTTGATTACCCCACTCGGGGTGCCGGGGGCAGAAATGGACCACGTGGTCCTCCTGAGACCTCTGAGTGTCTGGAGTTCTGGACCGTGACCAGCTTCATCTGATCTGTAATCC
Source organism: Austrofundulus limnaeus (assembly GCF_001266775.1). Classification (NCBI taxonomy): domain Eukaryota; kingdom Metazoa; phylum Chordata; class Actinopteri; order Cyprinodontiformes; family Rivulidae; genus Austrofundulus; species Austrofundulus limnaeus. Next base: position 32,117 of record NW_013954488.1, on the reverse strand, counting down.
AGACCAGTTCCTGGTTACAGTTAGAACTTTATCCTGAATAAAAGTCACTCATCAGAGGTTCTGTCTGTAAAACCCAGGAGCTTCAGGAGTAAAACTTTCTTTAAACGTAAAAAGATGCGTTTTAAAATAATCTGGATTATTAAACATTCAAATAAARATGAAAATAAATCAGTTTATGATGGTTTTCAGCTTTGTTATAAAGTTATTCAAATATTATTCAGTCCTGTTTTATACGAGACCTGGGTCTGCCCAGCCTGGATCCCAACCTGGACCCCAACCTGGACCCCAATCTGGACCCCAACCTTTAGTCCAACCTGGGCCCCAATGTGGACCCCAACCTTGAATCCATCCTGGATGCCAACCTTGAGCCCAACCTGGACCTCAACCTGGACCCTGACCTGGACCCCAACCTGGACCCCAACCTGGACCTGGAGTCCAATCTGGACCCCAACCTGGACCTCAACCTGGAGTCCAACCTGGACCCCAACTTGGACCCCAACCTGGACCTGAACATGGAGTCCAACCTGGACCTCAACCTGGACCCCATCCTGGATCCTAAAGGACCCCAACGTGGACTATTAATTGAGAATGAGTCACTTACTTCTTAAATTTAAGGTTTAATTTTATTTTTGTTGCACTCTTTGTGAGTCTGTGAGTGGTGTGTGTGTGTGTGTGTGTGTGTGTGTGTGTGTGTGTGTGTGTGTGTGTGTGTGTGTGTGTGTGTGTGTGT
>NW_013954488.1:26759-30092 GCF_001266775.1 Austrofundulus limnaeus | reverse complement strand
GTGTGTGTGTGTGTGTGTGTGTGTGTGTGTGTGTGTGTGTGTGTGTGACAGTCTGAGCTTTGGGCTTTCTGTTTTCCCAACAGCCTGACTGAGTTTACAGACACAAAGAAGACTGCAACAAACCCCCTCGCTACACCCACCTGTGTGTGTGTGTGTGTGTGTGTGTGTGTGTGTGTGTGTGTGTGTGTGTCAGTGTCAGTCACACGGCAGGGCTAGGCTAATCAGTGCAGCTAGCTGTTCTCTGTGTGATGTGTGCTGATTAATATCCTGTTAACATCCTGTGGATTTTAAGGCAAACTGCTGTTTCCTTCTATACATCCAAACGTCCTGCTTTCATCTGGCCTCATTTCCATCACGCACTACTATACTTAGTAACAACACATATACAAGTACACAGAAGTACTTGATTGGATAAACTTTTCCTGCACGGCAGCTCAGTAAAGAAAACTTACCGAGAACTTGAACCTTTAACTAACAACGTGTTTACTGCAGCTTTTATTTTGAAACTCCAAACGCGTTTCAGCTGCGACTAGCTGTAAAAACATCAGCTAATATCTCACTGATCTGAGCTTCTGTGCCGGAGTACAAAGAAAACTACTAGTTAGGAGAGTTTTTAAAACCTTATCAGGTTAGTTAAAGTGGTTAACCTGCAGTTATTTACCTGYCCTCACAGAAGTAACAGAATAAAGGCTGAGTGTCAGAGAGCTGGGACAGATTTTCTGTCTGAAATCTGAAAGTTGGTTTGAAAGATCCGACATGTTTTAGTACACGGCTCATAAACTTTGTTTTATTACCCAGACTCAGAACTGACTTCAGAACAGGATGTTTTAATCATTATTACTCTGCAGCTCGATGAGATTTGTCATGAAAATCTGAGTTAGAATCAACAAGTTGACTCAAAAATTAAAACTACTTATTGGTTTAATAAAGAAAGTCATTTATATTGTATTATATTGTATTATATTATATCAGTTACAAGTCTTTGAGGGTCTGTCTCCACCAGCTTTGCCCATTCTGCATGGAAACCTTTGACCTGTATGCAGGAAAATGAGACCCCTCCATGATTTCTAAGTAGGAGAACTTGCAAAGTTGCAGGGTGTTCAAATACTTACTATATATGAGTCTGTTTAAAATGCTCCCACAGAAGAACTGTTGTAGGGGTCACCTGGAGTGAAGAAACAAGATTTACTGCCTCGGACAGGCCTGACGAGAGGACAGGAACTCTGTCACAAACTGAGCTCTATTTAGGCCATGACAGGTCATTCTAACCGTGGAAGAGAACNATATTATATTATATTATATTATACAACTAATATTCGTTTGTTTTTTCAAATATCTGGTTGATTTAAACAAAAGCAACACTTTGAGCAGTTTATATTTCAGACTTTAAACGTGAGTCTGGAGGAAGGTCTGAGGTTAGAGGCCTAACGTGGTGCAGAAACAGAAACTAYAATTAAAACTACTCAAAGACAAACTGCTCCTTTGTTTGGTTTTCTAATGTCAGTGTTGTTAAATGATGTCTTCTAACTGGACCAGGTCTGCCTGCCTCTGGTCCTGGTCCTGGTCCTGGTCCTGGTCCTGGTCCTACCTTGAAGCTGGGCAGCTGCAGGGAGGCGTCCTTCTGTCTGAGGCAGGAGTTGAAGATGAGGAGCTCCGTGTCTCGCAGCCAGGCCTTCAGCTCCTTGATCCGAGCCTCCAGCTGCTCCAGCAGTGAGTTGGTTAGAGGGGACAGGACCGAGCGGGGGTCTTCAGCAGCGGCGYCCTGACCCCCCACCATCAGACGGGCCTTCTGCTCCGAGGAAGCCGGAGCCCGTCGGCCCGACAGAACCGTCTGAAAGGAGCAGAGTTATTGGAGGATTGTTGTGTCAATRGTCCATCATGTAAAGCAGCAGATCCATCAATAGCTACACGACCATTCATCAGCTATATTTAGAAATGTGCAGATCGATAGCAGAGATGTTGTATATTCATGGCTGAACTGCTGAAGGACAACACAATCATTACACTTTGACTCCTGTCATTTCTGCCAATGTTGCAGCTAAAGAGAAAATGAGCATCAGAAGCATCAGCTGATGGGAGCAAATTCAATTAATACACATATTTAGGAGGTGGCATCAGGTTTAATCTGCTTTGATTTTCAAGCAGCTCTCAGTCTGTGAACAATAATCTGATTTGAGTCCTGAACATATACCTGCTCCAGTTTTACTGCTCATTTATTCATTTACTGCTTTTAAACARCAAAAACAAAACGTGAAGCAGAGCGAATCATTAAACTACATTTAGTTCTTTCCTTGTTTTCCTGAAGATGCAGATGTTTCTGCACTGAGTCATGATGTTTTTCTGCAGGTGTCCATGGATCACATGATAATTCCTGCAGCTCGGCCTCCTGCAGAGCCGTGAAATTCACCCGAAACAAACCAAACGTCATTTAGACACAAACTGAGAGGTTCTGTCTCAGAAGAAGCCTCTGAGTCTGAGCAGAAATGTGTTCAACATCATGAACATGAAGAAGAAACTCCAGAGTCTGCTCAGCTCAGACCACAGCTGGATAAACGTCTTGTTTTCATTTCATCGTGTCCTCCTGGCACACTGACTGACACATCATTATGTGCAGAGGCAGGTGAAGGCCAGTGAGGGGATCGGCCCGCCGTCATTCCTGCATTTTACATGTAACTAACTGGTTTTAGAGGCGACTGCTGCCAGGAAACTGGACTTTACTTCAGCTGCTTTCCTCCCACTGGACAACCTTCACGTTTCAGCAGACATGATCCCAGACTTAAAGCAGAACAAAACAACTGGATTCACAACCAGAGAGACCTTCATCCTCAACAGTCTTCATCACTAATTAAATAAAATACACGTTTCTTAATAAAGCTACACATTTACCTCTAATGTATTAAAACAYAATCCTGGTAAATGTTTCTGCTTTGTGTTTCAGTATCTCACACACATACACACACACAGACACACACAGACACACACTTCATTCAGTGTGACCTTGGGAATGTGGAATGAAAAAAATGACAATATGTTGCCAAAACCTGCCGGAGAAAAGATGAAAGCTAATTTACAACTGCTTTATTTTCTTCATGGTTTGTGTTGTGTTTGCGACACACACACACACACACACGCACACACACACACACACATCATAAATTCTTCATCAGGCCACGATAGTTCAGAGGCGAGACACAGGACATCAATTCCAGTTAATTCCCAATTTGTGTCAAAGCAGCAGATGCCGACGCAAACACTGATAGGCCTGTTAATATGCTACAGAGGCACTGTGTGTGTGTGTGTGTGTGTGTGTGTGTGTGTGTGTGTGTGTGTGTG
>NW_013954488.1:23260-24502 GCF_001266775.1 Austrofundulus limnaeus | reverse complement strand
ATTTCTCTCTTATCACACACACACACACACACACACACACACACACACACACACACACACACACACCTGATGAAATGTGTGTGGAAGAGTTTAAACGTGTTCCTGTCAGAAGCAGAAGTTTAATCAGRGGCTGGTTACTGCAGCGGAAACAAAAACATCATCTGAAATGAAATCAGCCTCACTCCGCTCTATACGTATGTTAATGCACACACGTGCACTCTTCTAGGAAGTTCTGAAGGAATCTGTGTGACACACACTCACACACAGACACACACAGATGGTGTTTGCTGCTCCAKTGTTCCTCTGCGTTTGTCAGAACAAACTCGGAKCATTAATGTGTTGAACAGTCAGCAGGAGGCCGTTTGTTTCTGCACAGGATGTCACAGCTTTGAATTTTAACCTCCAAACCACAGGGAAACACCTGTCCACCCAGCAGGACCAGGACCAGGACCAGTGCTCGCGCCAGGATCAGGACCAGAACCTCATTAGAGGTCCAGCACTACAGTGGTAGTTATTTGAAAGGCAGAAAACAGTTTGTTCAAATAAATAATGTAAGATCTGAACTTTATAACATGACATGCGGAGTTCCTCAGGGTTCTGTACTTGGACCTATGTTATTTATATTGTAAGTGAATGAGTCGGTAAATGTGTCAGGACTTTTTAAGTGTTTTATTTGCAGATGGTACTACATTCATTTGTTTGTGTAAAGATATAGAACAAATGTTGGAGATGATACAGACAGAATTAGTAAAAATACAAACTTGGTTTAAACATAATAAATTATCATTAAATTTGAATAAAACTGACTACATGATATCCAGTAACAGTAAGAGAACTGATGATGTTTCATTTAGAGTTGATGGTGGTGAGATCTGTAGAGTCAGTGAGGTGGAGTTTCTGGTGTCATCATTGATGAAAAGCTGACATGAGAGCTCATATAAATTATTGAAGAATAAAAACAGACAAATCTATTGCAGCACTGTATAAAATAAGAGAGTTATTCAATGATAAAGCTCTGTATATGTTGTATAATGCAATAATTGTTCCACACTTGATCTACTGTATTGCATGTAAAACAGTAAAAAAATACTATTTTTATTTTGCAGAAAAGAGCTGTAAGAATTATGCAGTAGGAATTATCACCAGAAAACATTAGCCACCCATCAAATATATTATTTTATCAACTGAAATTAAAGTTCTGTGATTTGGTAGATTATAATACGTATTTTACAGGTTATATAA
>NW_013954488.1:20647-23250 GCF_001266775.1 Austrofundulus limnaeus | reverse complement strand
GGTTATTTACAGTATAAGGCTCACAAAAACATATTCAAGAAATATAGACAGATAAAGAAAAGGGACGTCAGAATAAAATAATTATTTCTGTTTCTGCTGCTGAATAATAAAATTATATGTATTCATTATGAAGCTGCCACCTGTCTGACTGTCTGCATGTGTGTTTATCTTTATGTGTGTGTGTGTTACCTCCAGTTGTGTCCACGTGTGCGTCAGGTTGTGTATTTTAACGTGGAAGTCAGTGGGTAGTTCAACGCCGCTCCTCCTCAGGGACTCTGCTCGGCCCAGCAGACCGGACTTCCTGCCGTCCATCATCATGAGCTCGGCGTGGCTGCTCTGCAGACGGAGGACAGGAGGGACACGTCACACACATGGACAGCTAACGGCCAGCTTACACGACATTTGTGTGTCCTGATGCCCATCAATGCTAGTCGCTAGCCTCTCTGATGCTAACACCAGCTTAGCCATGTTGCTAGCCTTTCCTATGTTAATGCTAGCTTATCCATGCTAGTTGCTAGCCTCTCTGATGCTAACACCAGCTTATCCGTGCTAGTCACTAGCCTCTCTGATGCTAACACCAGCTTATCCGTGCTAGTTGTTAGCCTTTCCAATGCTAACACCAGTTTATCCATGGTAGTCTCTAGCCTCTCCAATGCTAATGCTAGCTTATCCATGCTAGCCTCTAGCCTCTCCATTGTTAACACTAGCTTATCCATGCTAGTCGTTAGCCTCTCTGATGCTAATGCAAACTTACCCATGCTAGTTGCTAGCCTCTCTGATGCTAACGTCAGCTTATCCATGCTACTTGCTAGCCTCTCTGATGCTAACTCAAATGAATAGTCTCCTTCTCATTTGCAGCTCCAGCCTCTCAGTTAGCGGTGTTGGCCTCTCATTAATCAGATTAATAGCTGGATTAGGAATAGATATAACCTGCTACAAGGATGTAGCAACCACTGGTTGAACAACTGTCCTAATTTTGTCACACATATCGCACCATATAAAACCGTGGAGTCGGAGAAGGTTTTGTGAAGATGATGATGATGATGATGATGATGATGAAGATGATGGGTGAAATGTTCTGGTTTCACCTTAAAAAGCATCAAACTAAACCTAAGCCCAGCACACATGCATTCCTTTAAAGAACAACAGGTCTTTACGTTTTTTGTCTGGACCAGTTTAACTCCTGGTTGATTATCTTTCCCTCCATCCCGTCTCCTTACTCTCCTCTCGACGCTCCGTCTTTTTTCTCCAAACTTCCCGCCTCTCTTTTCTCCTCTTTTCATTTTCTGCATCGATAGCTACTTGATTCTGCTTTTCCCTTGTCATTTATCATTAACGCCTGTCACTATTTGAATATTTAAATGTGTCCTCTCAGACTCCGTGTGTGTGTGTGTGTGTGTGTTTGTGTGTGTGTGTGTGTGTGCACGTGTGTGTTTTTGCTGTGCTGTCATCAAAGAGGCGGCGGCCATTTTTCAACGTCAACGGTTCTGATGGAGATGCTTTTGCTCGGCACTTCACGGCCATCCATCCCCTTCACTTAGCTAATAGCCACACCGTGAAAACAACAGGAAGCAGGAAAAAAAAACAGGTAAATATGTCAGCGTCACTCTTCTAACAGTCGGGAAATTATACAATTTATTTGCTGATGGCAAATATTGATTTAAAGGAAAACATGAAGCTGTTGGAGGGGGGGGGGAGGGGTGTTTTGTTGTTGTTGTTGTTGTTTGTGTGAAGGATGCCACTGATGTAAAGTCAAAGAAAAGAGGGGGAGTGGAAGATAGACGTGTCGATTAAAATGCATGAGATCCGAAGTTTGAGATAAGTGCTGAGAGAGGGATCCTGGAGAAACGGGGGAGGGGGACGGGGGGTGCATGGATGGCTAGTTGTGATGAATTCATGCCTCCAGTCAGTCTCCATGCAAGGATGGACCGAGCAGCACAGGCCTGAGGACACACACACACACACACACACACGGAACAAAGAAGTAAACAGAAGAGAAGAACTTCAGCTTCTCAAAGCTTCACCTCCAGCACGCTGCAACCACATGACCCCCGCACCAACACAACGCACCACAACTCACCTCAACGCACCACAACTCACCACAACTCACCAGAACGCACCAGAACACATGGAAACCCTTCATCAGAGCCAAACAACAAAAACATCTGAAGCTCCCATGTTGAGTAGTTTGTGATTTATAGCAGAGATGTGACGTTCACAAACGATCTGAATCTTTTGAACGGCTCTTTACAACAAACAACAGGAGCCGAATCGTGGGCGGTAACGAGCCATTTGTAGTTTTATTTCTTTTATTCCTCATGTAGTCTTTATTTTTTAATACGTAAATCACTCACGCTTTGCTTTTACATGGAAAACAGGCRGAGTTGTGGAGGACAGAAGCTCTCGAGGGAAAAGGGGAGGGAGGTTTCCGTTTGACAAACGCACGATTCCACCCATGTGATGGGATTACGTCATTACGTACGACTACGTGATGATGTAACTCGTTCAAAATCGAACGGCTCTATGCAGGGGTGTCCCTAGGTTTCAAGGACAAGGGGGGCTTCGCCCCCAGGAGACACACAGAATTTTTATATATATATATA
>NW_013954488.1:17639-18673 GCF_001266775.1 Austrofundulus limnaeus | reverse complement strand
GGGGTGGGGGGATATGAGCAGGGAGAAAATCAACAAGCAATCATAACTTTAATTTGGTCTCCATATTAATGAGCACGGAGCTGAAATGTCAGCAGAAAGGCAGTCATACATGAAAAACATTAATGCATTTTCAACACTGGTTCTTTTTTCTGCTCCTCGTCTGCAACTCATCACATCCTCCAGAGGAGGAGAGAGAGAGCCTCCACAGCAAAGTTCTGCTCAGGAAACTTTATCAAGGTCCTGCTGCTGCTCCACACCCGGAGTCCAGGACCAGGACCAGGACCTGACTGAGCCCTGTGACTCTGAGCAGAAACCTCCATGAACTGAAGCAACGTTACACAGAAGAGTGGGTCAGAGAGTCTCCACAACCATGTGAGACAAGTTCCTGAGCTTCTACAAGATGATAAATTTAGTAATTAAATGTTAAAATAATTGAATGTTTCTTTATCTATATTCACATTTTGTTCATGTGAATTCTGTGTTTTTATTATTTTCCAGATCAACGTGAAACATTTTCTCATTTATTTATGATCATTTAAGCTTTTTTAAAAACCCAGAACAACAAAGTGATCCTGAACTCTAAATAAATTCTCTCCTTTCTGTTTTGTCAGAGTTTCTGGGAGTTTCTCTTTCATCAAATCAAAAAAAAAAAAAAAAAACCACTTTCCTCCCAAACGAGGCAACAGAAAAAGAGCTGGCTACGTGTTTTAATTGTTGCCATGGAGAGCAGATGAATGAGCCGTTTGAGGGTAAATACAGCTCTTTATTCACAGAGTCACATGACCCTTCTGCTGCTGCAGCTTCTGGGTTTGGGTCCAGGAGAGCCGACTGACGTTTATCACACAGAGGAGGTCAGACAGACAGAAAGATTAAATCTACGTCATCTAAAGACGTTTGTTTCATTCAAGCAAAGAATAAAACAATGTTTCTGTTTATCCAGAAGAAACAAATAAACTCAGGAATGTCTCCAGTCTGAGCTAAAAATAAGAAAAGTTTCACAGAAAAACTACAAAACTACAGAAAAACTACAGAAA
>NW_013954488.1:8101-9141 GCF_001266775.1 Austrofundulus limnaeus | reverse complement strand
ACACACACACACAGGCTGAGAGAGCACAGATATTAAACACACACATTTAGTATGTGCGTGTACTTTTAGAGGACAAACATGATCAGCTCTCGTGTTCGTTCTCTTCAAACTTTATACAAATTATTTAAAGAAAGATGAATTTATCTGAGCAGGTGGTGTTCACACAAAGAACAAACACACAGCTGTAGCCCCGCCCCCTTCAGTGACACTGCCTGATGACCAAACCTGAACACTAATAAACATGTTAGTCTGTAAACATGATCAGCTGGAACATGTGAGGCAGAACTGCTCACYGTGTTTCACAGGGACTCATTTAACTGTCGCACCACCGGCTGCTGTTGGAGCAGGAGCTCCTCTGCAGGTAAACTGACCTCACATCCTGAACCATGCACTCCATCTGAGTTAAATAAATGTTCAACCAAACACATCGTGTTTCCATCAGCAGGTGAATCACAGTAAAGGTTTTACAACAACGTTTCAGTAAACTTCCTCATTTTCATTAAAATGTTTATTTTTTATTTAAAAAAAAACGTTTTCCTCAGGTTTGAGGTRGATTCTGGATCTGGAACAGATCATTAGTGGTGAACATCAGCAGCTGGACCTGGACCCTCATTTATAAAGGCTTGTATAGAATTCATTTTAAAACTGAAAGTAGAGCCAAAATGTGAAAATGATGCCCACCAAAAATAAATAAACGTATAAAWCCGTGCACACGCACACCAACAAACAGTTTTCCTTCATAGACCAGAGTTTGGSCCAAGGTCCCGCCTCAGGTTCTGCCCTCTACACCAGTGATTCCCAACCAGCGGTACGTGCGCCCCTAGTGGTTCACGAGCATATGACAGGGGTACGTGGAGAAACTTCCCAGGTGTGTAAAAGAAATGAAAACAGATTTTTGCAACGGGGAAATAGCAGCAAAACCGTGGAATCGACAAAACAAAATGGAATCCAGAAAGAAACAGAATCTCACAGAATTTGCTTCATTTGGGTGAATTTCTGACATGTTTTAGATGCTGCTGCTTCCTGCACCTGTCATTACC
>NW_013954488.1:5096-6448 GCF_001266775.1 Austrofundulus limnaeus | reverse complement strand
GTGTGTGTGTGTGTGTGTGTGTGTGTGTGTGTGTGTGTGTGTGTGTGTGTGTGTGTGTCAGATCTTCTTGAGCTGCAGGAAGCTTCTTACGGAGGATAAGGAGAGACTTTTCCTGCTCCAAAGTGTTTTTTAATGATTCCTTCCTCCTCGCTTTGAACGTCTTCTTTTTCTCTCAGATTAGAGATTTTTGTCTGTAAAGACTCAAAGGTCAGACATTTCTCCAGTTAGGATGAAGCTTTGTTCTTGTTATTTTATGGAAACGTTTGTCTTTGACTGTTTTTATCTTCTTTTTGTCTGACTTTGTTCCTCGTCATGGATTACAGTAAAAATGTTTGCAGTTCACAGATGGCAACAAATGACTTCTTCTCTTCTCTCTGGTTATTTTCTTCTCTTTCTGTTGCAGCTCAGTCTTCCACCCTGCTCTGATGGGGGGGGGGGGGGGGGGATTAGCAGCACAGCAAGGATTGCAGCAACAATTACATGTGAAATTAGCCTCGCCTCATAGCCTGCAGTGTAATTCCAGCCTTCTGAGGCGTGGCAAAGTCATCTGTCTCTAATTAAAGATTTTCCCTCTTCCTCTCACTCTTTCAGGTTATTTCTCCTCTTCATTCATCCCTCTTTCTTTTTTCTGGAAGAGCTTCAGCTGCTGGAGACACTTGGTTCAAAACCAAAGACTAAAAGTAACAATTTCAGCAGGTAAAACTAAACATTTCAAACTTTGAGTTCATGCTAAAATGTTCAAACACATAAAATCTATGTTGTCACCCCCACCACTCCGTCGGGCAGGGTGGGTGGCTCTTCATCTCAAGCTCAGGTCCTCCACAGGTCAGGAAGCTTCAGGGTTTGTCTCAGTATCTCAGCTGATCCTGCTCTTTCTAAACTGAGATGTTTCTCCAGATCCTGCAGCTGATCTTCACGGCTTTGTTCCATCATCACCGTTAACAAAACTAAARGATTTTCCTCTGTGGACTCTTCACCAAACACACTGATCAGCTGTGTTTCCATCAATCAGTGCTGTATGAAGTACCTCAAAGTGATACTTGAGTAAAAGTACAAGTATCTTATCATAAAAATACTTTGGTAAAAGTTAAAGTCTTCTCATTACTTGAGTAAAAGTCTTAAAGTATCTGGTATTTTTTGTACTTAAGTATCAAAAGTAAATTTCTGACACAAAATCTACTTAAGTATTAAAAGTAAAAGTACTGAGTAAAAGTGAGCAGTTAGATTTTACAAAATGACATTTATTGGGAGGTGACTTCTCCAAAAAAAATTTTTTCTAACAGCTGTGATGGGTTGTGTACAAGCTAATAGTGTGTCAGAATGGTAAATATTTATACTTCTCATCCAAACAC
>NW_013954488.1:3440-4954 GCF_001266775.1 Austrofundulus limnaeus | reverse complement strand
GGGTCCTGGTGGTGTGGATCCTGGTGGTGTGGATCCTGGTGGTGTGGGTCCTGGTGGTGTGGATCCTGGTGGTGTGGATCCTGGTGGTGTGGATCCTGGTGGTGTGGTTTGTGAGTCAGTGTCTCACTCACTCAGTAAACAGCTTGATGTCGTCCATGTAGAGGAGACTGACAGTGGTCCCATTACAGAGTCAGTCAAACCAGTCTTGTTGATTGTTTGGCTGAGGGGGGTCAGGTCTCTGCAGGACAGTAGTGGGGACAGATCTTTTCCATATTTGATGAAGATGGGCACAGTTGGCCTCAGTGGTGGTCTCCACAGCCTCATGGAGTTTCAATGAAGACCCTCAGAGTGTTGGTGACCTTTTAGAGCTTCAGACCTTCCAGGACCCTTGTGTGGCCTTGAGTCGTGGACTTCTCTGCCATCAATCCAGGCAGTGACCAGGTTTGTTGAAACACAAAGCAGCAGGCGATATGCACTCCTATGAGGACTGTTACTTTACTTATAAAWAAAAATTTAGCTTGAGAATAATGTCTGATTTTTTTCTCCTTATTTAAATCTCTACTTTTAAGCTAAAACAGCTAATATCAGCTAAAAAACATCAGAGGTATACATTAATTATTTTGGTGTTTCTAAATAAATTATATAATTTTTCTGCATGTTTTTAATATTTAGTTTCTGCAGACTTTGTTCTACTTCAGTTGTTTGAAAACCTGAGTATCTTCTTTGTTAATCTGGGTTATAATCTGTGTGTCGGGTCTCTTCTCACCTCAGGACCCTCAGGGTTTAAGAATAAAGGAAGCAGCAAGAGAAAAACTCTACGACTGTGTCAAACAGACAATCTAATTCATGTCTTTAAACAYTAAACCCACAGATATCATCAGTCATTCTGATAAATAATCTCATCTCTGCAGCTCTACTTGTACTAAAACAGTCCTGATCCACTGAGTCCACCAGAACTCTGAAGTCCTGCTTTAGTTTCTGGGTCTGAACCATCAGGAGGAGGTCCTGTACGTGGTCCCGGTCCCAGACCATGAAGGCCACAGACCAGGGTTTCAGTGTGTGTGTGTGTGTGTGTGTGTGTGTGTGGGGACAGGTATTCCCTACTATGTGGGAACTAATTTTGGCATACACACTTACTTATGGGGACCCAAGCCTAGTCCCCATGGGGGGAAATACCTTTGGTGGGCCGGGGGTTAGGTTTAGGGTCAGAGTTAGGCTGTAGAAATTAATGGATGTTAATGAAAAGTCCCTATAAAGATAGCTGTACTAGACCATGTGTGTGTGTGTGTGTGTGTGTGTGTGTGTGTGTGTGTGTGTGTGTGTGTGTGTGTGTGCTTGTGTGAGTCCTCACTCTCTGATTGGGTTTGGAACCACTTAATGAGCAGGTGTGTGTGACTGCAGGAGAGTGTGTGTTTCTCCATCAGAGCACCATGGGGTATTTGAAATGAGAATTTAGCAGCCGGAAAGCCACACACACACACACACACACACACACACACACACACACACACACA
>NW_013954488.1:1471-2082 GCF_001266775.1 Austrofundulus limnaeus | reverse complement strand
CATCTACACTGTGTGGTATTAAAACAAATGTGTGTATGTGTGTGTGGGGGGGTGGGGGGGGTGTCTGTGTGTGTAATTTTCATCTGTGTTTCTGAGTAATCATCATGAAACAAGCCGCCACACCAGGGATCCTTTGGAAGCTTCTGATTGGCTGCTGGAACTGATCTGAGCATCTTTAAAGCTATTGTTTTTATTTCTTTGTGTAATTCCACCTCCAGCTGTTTTCATTTGTAATTTAAACTTCTTCAGATATCCAATGTGTTCCTATATGATAAACAGCATCAAATATGTTGCTAATGTGTTTTTACTTTTTGTTTGCACATTATGTTCACACATTATTGTTTCCTGCTGAATATTTATGAGCTGTTTGTTTGTCTGAACAGGATTTTATCTCTGAGTTGTTACAGAAAAAACAGTTCTGCAGGCTGTTCATTGGATACTCAGAAAAGTTAAAGCATGAAACCTTCAAGACCTGCAAGAACCTGTGAAATCTTCAAGCTCTATTGTCCATCCATCCATCCATCCATCCATCCATCCATCCATCCATCCATCCATCCATCCATCCATCCATCCATCCATCAGAGAGCAGCATATGTGTTAAAGAGCAACAC
>NW_013954488.1:0-471 GCF_001266775.1 Austrofundulus limnaeus | reverse complement strand
TGACACACATATGTTACAGAGTGACATATATATGTTACAGAGTGACACATATATGTTACAGAGTGACACATATATGTTACAGAGTGACACATATATGTTACAGAGTGACACATATATGTTACAGAGTGACACACATGTTACAGAGTGACACATATGTTACAGAGTGACACATATATGTTACAGAGTGACACATATATGTTACAGAGTGACACATATATGTTACAGAGTGACACACATGTTACAGAGTGACACATATGTTACAGAGTGACACATATATGTTACAGAGTGACACATATATGTTACAGAGTGACACACATATGTTACAGAGTGACACACATATGTTACAGAGTGACACATATAAGTTACAGAGTGACACACATATGTTACAGAGTGACACACATATGTTACAGAGTGACACACATATGTTACAGAGTGACACACATATGTTACAGAGTGACAGATATATGTTAC
>NW_013954487.1:5582-25787 GCF_001266775.1 Austrofundulus limnaeus | reverse complement strand
ATATATATATTTCCCCCCACTATAGCTTCTTCATACATGTGGTGTGGGAGTTCAACATTTTTAATGACAGATTACTGGTCTATCCAGGTTATATCCATCTTCTACCATTTGCTCATGGTCAGGTGGCAGAGGCAACAGGTCTAGAAGAGGACCCCACACCTCCCTCTCCACAGGGACTCGCCAGCTCCTCCTGAGGGATCCCAAAGTGTTCCCCAGAGATGATTTAGAATATCTTCATCAAGTTCTGGGTCTGCTCTAGCGTCTCTGTGTCGCATGCTTGGAAAACCTCCAGAGGAAGGAGTCCAGGTGATCTCCTACAGTGGGGTGTGAAAGTTTGGCCAGCCTTGTTAATTTCTTGATATACCTTTATAAATCATTGATTGTTTTATTAAAAATATCAGTAAAATAAAGCATATAGGGGACAAACACAGTGATATTTGAGAAGTGAAATGAAGTTGGTAAGATTTACAGAAAGTGTGCAATAATTGGTTAAACAAAATTAGGCAGGTGCATAAATTTGGGCACCATAAAAAACTTAACTCAATATTTACTAGATCCTTCTTTCACAGATATAACAGCCTCTAAACACTTCCAATAGCTTCTAATGAGAGTCTGGAATGTGGTTGAAGGTAGTTTAGATCATTCTGGTTCATTCAGGTTTGATGGTTTCTGAGCATGGACAATTCTCTTTAAGTGACACCACAGATTTTCAATAATATTCAGATCTGGGGACTGAGATGGCCATTCCAGAACGTTGTACTTGTTCCTCTGCATGAATGCCTTAGTAGGTTTTTGAACAGTGTTTAGGGTCGTTGTCTTGTTGGAAGATCCAGCTCCGGTGCAGCTTCAGCTTTGTCACTGATTCCTGGACATGGTCTCCAGAATCTGCTGATATTGATTGGAATCCATGCGTCCCTCCAATATTCAAGATTCCCAGTCTCTGTGTTGGCCACACAGCCCCACAGCTTAATGGAACCACCAGCAAATTTTACTGTAGGTAGCAGGTGTTTTTCTTGGAGTGCTGTGTTCTTTTTTCCTCCATGCATAACGGCTCTTGTTATGCTCAAATAACTCTATTTTAGTTTCATCAGTCCACAACACCTTATTCCAAAATGGAGTTGGCTTGCCCTATATGTGCTTTAGCATACCTCAAGCAGCTCTGTTTGTGATGTGGGCGGAAAAAAGGCTTCCTCTGCATCACTCTCCCATACAGCATCTCCTTGTGTAAAGTGCGCAGAATAGTTGAACGATGCACAGTGACTCCATCAGCAGCGAGATGATGTTGTAGGTCTTTGGTGCTGGTCTGTGGGTTGACTCTGACTGTTCTCAACATCCTTCCCTTCTGTTTATTCTAGATTTTTCTTGGTCTGCTACTTCGAGCCTCGACTTGAACTGTACCTATGGTCCTCCATTTTCTCACAATGGAGACTGAAAGTTGAAATCTCTGATAGCTTTCTGTATCCTTCCCCTAAACCGTGACAGTGAACAATCTTTGTTTTCAGCTCATTTGAAAGTTGTTTTGAGACATGCTGTGACTCATCACAGAAGATGCAAAGAGGAGAAAAACTTACAATTGCACCCCTTAAACACCCTTTCTCATAATTGGAGTCACCTGTGTATGGAGGTCAAGGGTCACTGAACTTACCAAACCAAATCTGAGTTCCAATAATTAGTTCTAAGGGTTTTGAAATCAATAAAATGACAACAGTGCCCAAATTTATGCACCTGCCTAATTTTGTTTAACCAATTATTGCACACTTTCTGTAAATCATATAAACTTCATTTCACTTCTCAAATATCACTGTTTGTCCCCTATATGATTTATTTTACTGATATTTTTTATCCAAACAATCAAAAACCTTTACAAATATAAAGGTAAATCAGTAAAATTAACATGGCTGCCCAAACTTTTGCACCCCACTGTAAATAGACGCTTGAACCACCTCAACAGTCTCCTATTGATGAGAAGCAGTGGCTCTATTCTGAGCACCCCCTGGATAATGGAGAGGAGCTCATCACCTCATCTCTATCATCAAGCCTGGCCACCCTATGAAGGAAGCTCATTTCGGCCTCTTGTATCTGGAATCTTGTTATTTCGATCATGATTCACACCTCATTATAGTAGATGAGGGTTGGAATGTAGACAGACCAGTAAATCAAGAGTTTTGCCTTTCGACTCATCTCTTTCTTCACCATAATAGACCCAAGCAACATTACTCCGGACGAAGCACCGATCCGTCAGTCCATCTTCCCGTCCCTCAAGAACAAAACGCCCAAATAATTAAGGCCAATGAAATCCATAAAGACTGTAGAGTCAAACTCCAATGACCCCCTTTAGCTACTTTGAATCAAATATGTTCAAGTTTTTATTTATTTTATTAGGGCAACTTTGTAACAAGTTATGGCAGAGCAGGGCTTGGTCATAAATCCCAGTGAGGAGATTAAACATGAATTTTCTGGTTATTCTTGCTTTGACCTACCCTTGATTTGGGTTTTGCAAAAGTAGTGACAAAAGATACAACAAAATATAATTCTGCATTTTTAGCCTGGATGGATGGTGACATTCAAAGGTGTTTGCAGTAATATATAACACATTCAGAAACATTTTGTAAATGTCCAAATATCATTTATGCACATTCAAGGACAACAGTTCATTTTAACCTTCTGACCTTTTTTTAGTATTATATAACTAAATACTGGGGTCTTGTTGATTAGAGAAAAAAATCAGACCAATTACAGACACATAGGAACAAACTTATGAAGATACATTTATTTGAAACCAGATGTAACTATTACTGGTACACCCTGTGTGCATACATTTTCATTGATTTAGTAATAATTATCATTTCATTACAGGGCAGTTAACTACAGATATGTTTCATTGCAGAAGTTCTAACTTGTCACTGTTCGTAGCAAATTGGTCTCCAACACCATGATCCCAGCTCAGACCACTGACGAGGCTGGTCTAGGAAAGTAAAATTGTCATGAGGCTCTTCGACTTCAAGAGGAAGCATTTAAAGAAAAAAAAAATCCATCCCAAATATATTTATAAAGTTTTCTATTTAGTAATATTACAAGCTCCGAGTCAAAATGTACTTACATTCCGCAGCTGTGTAATTGTGATAAACTAGCATTGTGCCCTTTGAGGGGAAAAAGAAAAGGCAAAAGCAGAAAAGAAAAGGTAGTTTTACTCCATTTTCTGCAGTCAGGTTTAAACAGTTCATGATTAACAGCCATAATTTACAGGCTTTTTACACAAAGCCATTGATTTTAAATATACAGTCTGCTGATGATGATCCACGCGGTTGGCACACAAATTTATTAATTTATTGCACATGCTAACAACTTAATCAAAGTATTTCAGCAGGGTTTATGCCACTTCCAAATTCTGCTGTTTTGATTTTTATTTGTATTTTTTGGAAGCAGTATTATTCTAAGCATGTTTTAATAAAATAAAATAAACAACCAGTTTAACAGACTGGCTGTGCAGCTGGTTTCTCTCACAGCGCAGTCTGTTTTTACTCTGTCTTGTAAAATTCTTCATCAAGTCAGACGAGACAGAACAGCACTACTTTGTTTTAGTGTCTCGTTTTTTTTTGTGTGTGTGTGTGTGTGTGTGTGTGTGTGTGTGTGTGTGTGTGTGTGTGTGTGTGTGTGTGTGTGTTTGTAAATTGTCAGTCCTGCATTTCAACCATAAATGTTCAAAACACAACAATAAATAAAAGGAACGTGATTCATTTTATTCTGTATATAGAACTAACATTAGTGCATCCACTTCCTGACATAAAACCAGTCTGAGGTTAGTTTGCGTTCTACTGTGATTTTCTGTGTTAAAGGTCAGTTTTTGTGTAGATCCCTCTACATAACTGTGACTTATTCATTTTTTGGACATAAAGCTGACAGCTAAGGCAGTGAATCAGATTTTTTTTCTTTTTATCCACCACAACAAAGTGGCTAAAAGCTGTGACAAAGAAGCTTGCATTTAATTTTTTTAGGCATTTTAAGTTCAGTATGTTGCAAAAAAAAACAGTATGACTGACATCATCAGCAGCGTGCATCCACTGACTAAAACAAGAAGGCAGAATGCAAATATGTCAGTAAAAATTAACATTCAGTCCTGAAAAACACCTGTTTTTGATCATCTACACTGATTAACTTGCATCAAATAAAGTGTACTTATAACAACATACAGTATTTCCTCCACTGGCGAACAGTGAACAAGTGTTCAAACATATTAATGTGTTAAATTACAAGAGTGGCTCTGCTTTTCTCTGTCTGATGTAATCTTATCGTTGGATAGAGATCAAGAAAGGTTTAGGTTCCTTACTGTATGTAAGAAAGAATGGGCAAAGGGTACAGCTATACTTGACAAGTGTCAGATAAGGCATTCCTTTGAAAGACTCAAGATTTGTTTTACTTAAACAGTTAAGCAATGGAGGAGGCGAGGCTTCAGATAAGGGACGAGGATAATTTTCACCAACAGCTAGCTCTCTTGGAATTTGATCTCATTGTCTCAATGTAAGGCAAAGATCAGTGCTTCTCTGCATGCGTTAATCCAACACATGCATAATCTGCACAAAAAAACCCCACCAGACATTCAATTATCCTTCCCTCTGATCATCCAAGGCTGTGTGTTTTTCTTGTTTTTTTTTCATGCTTTTCAAGGAACACAGAGCATGCTCCATCTGTGCAACAAAGCGCATTTTTCATTCATTTTCAGATTTACTATTAATCCCTGCAGTCGGTTTCCAATGGTGCGTGGCTCTGTGTGATATCCCTTTCATTATCCTCTAGAAAAAGCAGTTTTGTGCAACCCAGGCAAAATTAGGTGTCACAGACACTCCCCCAACCACTTTTAAGAGTACTGTTGGCAATAGAGACAGAGTAATTCAACTGAGCTTTGATATGTCAGTCAACCTAACCCAATCCCAGATTAAAGTCTGGTCAGCTTCACTCCAGAGTCTCCAACAATAAGACGGGCTAAGGAAGGATGAACCTGTGGAATAATCAGAGATCAGTACCAAAGTAAAAAATTTTAGAACAGTAAATTCAGAACAAAACTGCTTTTTTAACTAACCTGTGCTTGAAGAGGCCCGTAGGGAACCAGTTCTCCATCCACAGTGAGCGTTCCCTTCGTAGACAGAGGTTGTAGCCTGAAGGCCTTGCAGGTGACATGGCTGACGTACGGTGAGCTGACAGAGTGGTGAGTTCCTCTTTCCATGGCAAAGAACAGTCTCAGCAGGGTAGCTCTGGAGATGCCTGCCCGCACAAAGGTCAGGTGGATCAGGCCATCGTCAAACATGGCCTGTGGTGCGGCATGGAGGTCGGCGCCGAGGTGGGTCTGATAAAGGGCCAAAACCAGGACGAAGTCTCCTTCAACGGTGACCCAGTCTCTGGTGGGAATGGGTTGGTCGAGGGGCGGTAGCAAGTCGTCCCTTGGTACATCAAAAGGCAGCGAGACGAATGGACGGTTCTTAAGCAGTCCTGCTGGTTCGGTGAGGTCAAAGTTGAAAGATGAGGACGGCGTGCGCAGACAGGGGGAGGGTGAGGTGGAATTTGGGGTGTTCGGACGGGGGACGAGGTAGGAGGACGAGCGAGGGGATGCACAGGAAGGGGAAGAGGGTGGTGTGGGAGACAAAGAGAGCGAAGGGAGTTTAGGAGGGAGAGAGTTTGAGTTGGAGTGCTGGAGGAGTGAGAGGGGCCTTGGACGGGAGGCATTTTGGTTTTGGTCCAGGGCCTTCTTCTTGTAACTGAAGGGAGAATGACGAAAGGGAGAGGAGATTGTGAGGGCTCTTTCTCGAGCCACGTCCAGAGGGTAAGCATCTTTTTGGAAGTAGGTTTCATTCAGATCCATGTCCTCCACCCCGTAAGAGGAGCCAGAGTCTGTGTCGGCCTTCTGACTGAGAGGCTGGCTGAGCAGAGTGTCGGCTATTTGACTCGAAGGGGCTGAGTTTTTCCTTACTACCTCTCTGGTTTCATGAAGCCTGTCCTGACATGTGATGCAATCTCCAGGTTCTTCATCCGCCTCTTGCCCCATATCGACTCTGTCACGGTCTCCCAGTTCCCTCGCATGCAACAGTCTGTCGCCCTCGACAGAACCCCCGCTGCCTTCTCCATCTTTCCCCCTCTCATCCTCCTCCATCTCACAGGAGTCTTGTTCTGTGGTTTCCTCATCTTCCCTTTCATCCTTGATCCCTGCCAATCTTTCTCTTCCCATACTGAATCCATCCCTTTCAGTCGACTCAGAACTCGTTCCAGACCTCTCCGAACTTGTCCCAGACTTCTCCTCCTCTGCTTCCAGTTCCATCTCTCTCTCCCTGTCCTCTGCCAGACTGCTGGCCCTCACCACACCGGTTCCTCTTCCCCTGGCCCTCTCCCTCCTCCTCTCCCTCTCTCTCTGCCGCTCCTCCTTTTCTCTCTCCCCGTCACCCTTTCTCAGGCTCCTCTGCTCGCTGATGCCCATGTCAGAGCAGGTGCGATGGATTGGCATTTTGCAGAAGCCCTCTAGGCCTTCCGTTATACTGCGGGAGAGGGGTCTCTTTGGTGGAGGGGGTGTGCCGTTGGACATGTTGACAACAGAGGGAGGCAGGTATGACAGGCGGCCCCTGTAGGAGCGAAGTGAAGCTATTCGCACTAAGGTGCCCAGGGTGAAGCGAGCTGATCCCAGGCCACGATACCTGGAAGAGGAAACCATTTAAAGTGGTGCAGTCCTTAGTAACACATTGAAGTAATGTCATACAACACATCAACGTAAAAACCTATGAATAGAAGAAGTGAAACAAACACCTTTCACTTTCAATGTCCACGTCAGACACAAATCCCCAAGCAACAGAAAGGAAGGAAAACAGTCTCCTGGGCACTGCAGCATGGTTGTTGTTGGAGGGAGCAGGACTTGTTGTCACAGAGACCAGGTCCATGGGTCGGACATCGCCTCGACAGAGCAAAAAGCAGCAGTTTAAAAGGAGGGGCTCTCGAAGGCACATGTCATACCTGAAAGAGATGGGGAGGCATTTTTTTTATAATTTTAGAAATTTTCTCTTCATTTTAAAGCACTTTAATCAACTTTGTAAACATTTTGATAAAGCAACGAAAATAAATGTGCTCTTGAACTGATCATTAGGAAACATATTGTGAAAATTAGCCAATTGTCCTTTCATAACAGCATATAGACTTCTAAAGGAGAGGTGCACTGATTGCAGTTTTCAGGCTGACCAATGATCACAATATTTAAAGAGTCTGACCTGCTGATTCAAATTTTGGCCAATACCGATTTTTTAGTTATGCAAAATTCACTTTTTAAAGCTTTTTTTACTCAACTTTGGGTGTGTACTTCTTAAAAAAACAGTCCTAGGACCAAAAAAAAAAATGCACCCAGGGGCATATTTACTGTAAGTAAATGTATTTTTAATGTATATTAATGACAAGTTTTATACTTCCTACATTTTGTGATGTCACAAGCCATACGACAACCCACCGGAACCTGCATTCAGCCCCTTATGGTGCGTTCACACCGAACGCGATTTCAGCGTCAGGAGCAGCAGGTTTACATACAAAGTCTATGGTGGACGCGCTTCAAGCAACGTCGGGAAGTTCTGCGGCGCCTCAAACGCGATTAGAGCAGCGCGATTTAAACGATTTGAACGAT
Organism: Austrofundulus limnaeus; assembly: GCF_001266775.1. NCBI lineage: Eukaryota > Metazoa > Chordata > Actinopteri > Cyprinodontiformes > Rivulidae > Austrofundulus > Austrofundulus limnaeus. The sequence goes on along the minus strand of NW_013954487.1, from coordinate 18,142 downwards.
CTGAGCGTTCGACGCGCTGAGGCGCAAATCGCTGAAGTTAGAAAATCTGAACTTTTGCAGCTCGACGCGCAGCGTCAACCAATCAGAGAGACTCCACTGTGTGACGTAGCGACATATTTCCCGACGGGACAGTTTACTGAATGATGTCCACTAACCTGAAACAGACAGAGTGGAGCTCTTTAGCTGAAATGAGTGCTGCAGTCGTGTCCTGATCCACACCAATGCGTGGCAGCGACTCATCAGACTGAAAAAAATAGTCCTGAAAACGAGCTGTGAGCCTCTTCTCTGAATTATCTGGTGAATTAATTATGAATTAATTATCTGATGAACGTGACGTGCTCTGGCTCTCTGTAAATAAAGCAAAGCCACTTCCTCGTCCGACATTAAACAGCCCCACAGAGGAGGGAGGGGCGGGGCGGCTGTCGCCGTGCAGCGCAGCTGTCCTGCGTCTGACCTCAAAGTGCACAAGCTTCAAACTTCAGCGTTGGCTGCGATTTTGACGCTGAAATCGCGTTCGGTGTGAACGCACCATTACCTAGCAACCCCCGGGTGAGGCTCCACCTCCAATATAAAAAGCTGTCATGGTTGTTGTTGTGTAATGCGCAGCTCAAATCATAACAAGCCTTCCAATGGGGCAATTGGGGAGTGTTGGACCAAAGAGCAGGAGACAAGGGTTTGAGACTGACACGGACACAAACAATTTAATTATTTATTTTTGTTCGTTATGAACATGTTTTCTCATGTACCTCTATTGTTTTTAGCTTTAGCCTATTTGTTCGAGTTTCTGAGGTATTTTGACCGCTGCTGCTCCAATTACCTGCCCTAGTAACAGCATGCAGAGTGAGCGCAGAGCTCCGACAGAGAAGGGGGAGAAAATAAATAAATAAAAGCTGCGACCACGACTCTGCCTCTGGGTCTGACTTAGGGTCTCATATATACGGTGGTACAACGGAGCTTCTGCTATTAGTAGCCATGCTAACGTAAACGCTGGCTCTGGAGGACGGAGTTTGGAGGGCGTTACCAACAGAGCTCATTAACATAAACAACTCATTCTGAACGGAAGTCAGAGCAGGCAGAACTAGAAAATGGGAAACTTTATTATCTGAGAATTATTTTGTGCATTAAATTGAATGAACATATCATAAAAAATTCTAGGACCTATAATCGGTCTCCTTTAAGTGACAGGTGTTATAAAGTCACAATACATTTTCAATGTTCCAATCTTATTTTATTGAAAATCATTGAACAATACCCTTGAAACAATACAAACTTTTTTTTTTACCATTAGGTAGTGTTCACAGCCAAGCAAAAGGGGACAGTGGCCGATTTTCAGACCTTTGATGAGGTAGATGAAAAGCCAATCTTTTCCACCGATTTTACCTAACTATTGTCCAATCGCTGTCTCCCAAAGTTAAGGAAATCTAATCTACTAGCATAACAGTGCATAAACTCTTAACTCAAAGTAAACAAAATTCAACCTTCTTATCTTTGCGCCACACACTGCGCTACATGCTGCAAAACATCAACGTCATCCATATATTTTCATTAACAAGCCTTAATTAGCTGCTAATGCAACGCTTTGTGTTGTCCTGTGGTTTATATCCCCAATTGGAAAATCTGACTTATTGTGATTGCTCTGCTCACCCTGCGTAATGGTTGATGGAGCCAGCCAGTGCATTCCCAGAGCCGCAGGGCAAAATGCCAACAGGTGTTTTTATTGCTTGTTCCCAGTCGGGACGCTCCATCAGCCCATTAATTACCTACAGAAACACCAGAATATTAGGAAATCTTACAAGTTAAAAATGACATTTCAGAGTGACTAAACCTGCAACAAGAGTGTCTCACTTCATGCAGCAGGCCATCTCCAGAAACAATGACGATGCCGTCCCACTCTGTGAGTGAGATGTCTCTGATAAGTTCCCTTGCGTGGTTCTGGCGTTCTAAAACACAAGAAAAAAGTCAACGCCTGTTCTAAAACGTTTGCTCGTTATGCTGTTGGTGGCAGTGCTGTGTCACCTGTCTGTATGAGGTTGTAGCTGATGTTTGCCTCTCTGATCATTGGCAGGATGTGAGTCTGACACCACTGCATCGCCTGGCCCCTTCCACTGAATGGGTTGACCAATAACAGTAGTCGCCTGGGTCGAGGTAGCAGACTTCTTGAAAATTCTGAACAAAGTCACAAAAATGAATGCTTGATTTGATTTATTGATTTAACAGGAAAAGATTACTAAAAATCAAGCCTGACTCAGCATAATTGCTGTTTTACAGCAGGCTCCTGTTCTGCAGCGCATAAAACACTCAGAAATACAGCATCACAATCACATCATTATACACCATAGACACAAAGACAAGCATACCAATTAATATTTGCTTAATAGTTGTTAACGCCAGTCAGCTGGAATATAACCTAGAATAATATCTTATTGTATAAGCAGGACCAATAAAGAAGTAAAAATATATAATAATAAAAAAACTCAGGAAGCTTTACAAAACAAACAAATAAAAATGTAAAACATGTATTCTGCAGCTTATCAGTGTTTGATACTTTTAATCCCTTTTGTCCAAAAATGTGTTCCTGTATTTACAAGGTCTTGGATCACCATGACACTGAGCTATAATTAGTAACAATCTACAAAGAAAGACTAAACCAAAGCTAAATCAGGCAACATGTTGTAAATATTTTAACAAATTTAATTTTAAAAAATCACTTCCAGCCAAACTGAGTCAGTTTTACAAAAACCTGGAACAACAATTTTTTTTTGTTACACAGTTAATAAAGCCACTCAGATGAACTGAATAAAAGCTCAGGAGTCTTTAGCAGAAACATATTAAATATTTTATAGGTTGCAGCAGCTTAGTTCAAGCTAAAACAACAAATATTTTAAAGTTTTACAAAGTATCTGACAGTTTTTTTTTACTTTGGGCCAGAATGTGTGAAAAACATTTGAAGACATTGTTTTGGATGCCAGGAGACTGTGGTCATTTTTCAGTTTCAATAGTCCACTCACTTTTCCTAAGGCTATTGATGGAAATGTCATCATCTGAGCGAAAATGCAATATTTCAACATTTTTTCTGAATGTAGTTGTAACTAAAGTATTCATATGATATTTAATCACTGTTTGAACTTTTTGTTCAGGGGTGCTCAATCCTGGATCTGGTGGACCGTTATCCAACATGTTTTACTTGTTTTCTCTGCTTCAACACACCTGACTCAGTGATTGAATTACCTCTTCAAGTTCTACAGAAGCCTGTTAATCATCCTTTCATTAAAATCAGGTGTGTTGGAGCAGAGAAACCTTTAAAACCTGGATAGTGACCCTCGAGGACCAGGGTTGGACACCCTGTTCTTGTTAGAACACAACATGTTTCATTAATGATCCATCTCTAAAAAGTTCTATTACAGAAACATCAGTATTATGTTGCATCACTTTGACATTCATGACATGTTGCTCAGACGGACTACAGGTGAAGGAGACGCTCACCTGTGTTCGCAGTGACGACCATGTCTCGGAGTAAACACTGCACAGCAACTGACCACCTCTCCGCTTCGAGCCTGCTCTCTGCCAGGTAGGCCCGGACCTGCCTGCGTCTCGACACCCCCTTCCGTCGTTTTCCTGGAGGGTACCAGTACAGCACTAGAAGAGGCGGCGCTGGGGAACGAGGACAACTGCACCCCACCAGTTCAGATAAAGGCAGCAGGAGACGAGCTTCATTTCCCGCCCGTGGCAACAGTCGCTGAATGTGGATGTGGGAGTGGGTAAGGGTCAAGGCATAGTTGGACGCTGGAGCTGGAGGGGAGGAGGCAACGGGGGAGAGCCCTCCAGAACCACCGGGGCTGTTTGGGCGGCTGTTCTTGTTGTTGCTGCTGCCCGATCCCCAGCTGGCAAACTGGCCGTGAAGGAGGGCTTCCTCCGGAGATGGCGAGGAGAGGTCCGGGGATCGCATCCCCGCTGTTCGAGTGGACAAAGTTTATCAGTCTAACAGTAATAGTCTCTGAAATCCAAGAGAGAGGAATTTGGCAGATCTTCAAGATTTCCAGGCAAAAATCAAAAACTCTGAAAACTTCAAAATCATTCTTCAGGTTAAAAAAAATACATTTTGTTCCAGTGTGTCTGTTTAAGATTAGGTCTTCATTTGAAAAGGAGAAAAACAAAACTTCCAGTTAAAAAAAGTCACTTCTTAAGTGTAATTATCCAGTGAAGATGAGAAATCTCCCATTGCAGTTTGAAAGGAACAGCTGTTAGCTTCAACAATTTCCTGCCTCTTTTTAAAATGAACAGAAAAATTCAATGCAACAAGTCAAAACAAAATTAAACCGAAACATTCCTCACAAAATTTGCTTAAGTATAAAACAAATGTTCACTTTAAAGCTGCCTTTTGTAAAACAATTCAAGGCAGCAGAGCAGCTGATTAACATTAACAGTAAATCTTCTTTTTAAATAATTAAACAAACAAACAAATAAATCACTTAACTGAAATAAAAAAATATTAATAAAACAGTAAGACAAAACACGTCTTGTTTGCACAAGAAGGCTCGAAAAAGTTAATCTGGACAAATTGTTTTGCGGTCTGAAGTGAAACGAATGCCACAGAGATAGGACAAGTTCCTGTTTTTTAAGACCTTTGAAACGTCTATTGCTATCTCAAATCTCAGTGATAAATTAGAGGTGAACAAGAGGAGTGACAAGACAAATCCAGCAGACAGTAGTGCGATAAATTAAACGTTTCATGCAAGAAAATGGTGACAAAAAAAATAAGCCAAAAAAAAAAAAAAACACAATAAGAAAAAACAAACAACAAACAGACAAATCCAGGCGGGTCCTTCGTTTATGTCATTTTAAAAGTCCTTGAGTTAAGTCTCACGTTCCCTCCCAAACATCTCTGTCCCTGTATGAGGGGAAAAAGAACACATTTTTTAGAGCAGATAGTTAAAAAATATTAACTCGTAACTAAACAAATTTAACTTGTTTACCTCTAACACACCTGAGCTTTACTGAGCAGAGAATATTTCTGTAGCAGGTAACCATTAAGGGAGGACCCGAGATAAGCAGAGGAGATTGTGAGAATGGGGTGAAGCAATACAGGCTCTGCCATGCCCGTTGACCTTGTGTGCGTGTTTGTTTGTGTGTGTGTGTGTGTGTGTGTGTTGTATTGACTCACAATCACACATCCTCAGCCGCCTTGCTGAGACACCACATTATTTGTGTTGAAAGCCTGTGAGCACAGCTTGTTGGCATTTTCATATTTAGAGCTCTCGTCTGACGTGATCTGTGGACAAAGTGTCTCTTTCGCAATCTGGTTTGCTGACCTAAACTGGATTATTTTTCTTGGTTAAGCAACATGCAATTATATAGCTCAGCTAAACTTTTTCCCCCAATTTATCAAACACGTTCACATGAACCTGATGAATCTGTAATGGTTTTAAGAAACTGGACTTTTTACAATGTGGCTGCAGGAATTCTGGCATTTATCAAACTATTGTGTACCAAAGGTTAAAACTTCAGGTCACCAGAGTTCATATCATTAAGAGATTTGAATAAAATCCCTAAAATCACGCGACTATTTGCTAAGGGAAGTTTGGTAAACCATAAATGAACAGCCTGTTAAGTCAGGAAACACTGCAAGCTTTAAGTGCTGACCAAATCAATATGTTCTGCTCTGATTAAACTTTACAATGTGCCTCACTGATGCCTCATTGTTGCATCTTTTCGTCCTTGAAGTCCAGGGTGGGGACACCCAGATATAATAACACAAACAGGCTAAATTTGTCATCCACACAATAAAGGCTGCTGATGGTTGAGTTAAGATGTGGTCATTTCATGAACACAGGGGCATTAAGTTTACAAATAGAAGCATTTAGAACTCAACCAGCAGTCCAATGGTATGGAAGCCAAGAGGGACAGTTTTCTGCTTATATTTCCTGGTTATCTCGTAGGGCTGTGTATTGGCAAGAATTTGGCGACACGATACATCTCATAACAGAGGGGTCACGATACAATATATCCCGATATATTACGATACTGTAAGCAAGGCAATATATTGCGATATATTGCAATTTTTTTTTCCAAAAATTCTATTAAATAAAAACCTCTTACTGAAAAAACAAAAGAAAAGCAAATGTTTACCTCCAATACTAATGCTACCCTTACTCTCTGGCACTCAAGAGGTAGAGGAGCCAAATGGCTCGCTCACTGCTACCAACTAGTGGACAGAGGCTGAACTACAACACAGAAATGAACGGTTGGCAAGAAGGTTGACATTTTAAACCTTAATTAAAAATCGATACAGGACTTTAGAATATCGATACAGTATCAGGAAATGAAACATCGCGATATTTCAGTGTATCGATATTTTCTTACACCCCTATTATCTCGTGATAGCTATAACAAGGACCGTTTTCCCGTGATAACCAGTTACGGTTTTCCTTGTTTATAATTCAGTAACCATGGAGACGACCCGATCACCGATAAAATTTATTATATTTATTATAACAAGTTCAAGATGACTGTGTAAACTCCTGCTGAGCTGCAGTCGGGCCAGCCGTCTGCTTTAATGACGAGGGCTGACATGAAAGATAACTGTAAAAGACAAACATCACAATTTGAGTCAGTCAGACAGACAGACAGACAGACAGACAGACAGACAGACAGACAGACAGACAGACAGACAGACAGACAGACAGACAAGGCTGTCTCCATGGTTACTGAATGATACACAAGAGGAAAACCATCTGGAAATTAACTTATCTCGACAAAACGGCATATGGACATATGTCGTTTTCACGAGAAAACCACGGAAAATAATTATGAGCAGAAAATGGTCCCCCTCGGCTTCCGTATGATGGTCTTTAGCGGATGTCCTAAGTTTGATGATATTGTCCACCCTAAGCAGGACAGGCTATTAGCCGGGTAACTTGAACAACATCAGCAAAAACTATTAAACAAAATACAGTTTTTACCATTGTTAAATGTTTTTATATACGAGTGAATAAAGTATTTAAAGACGTGGATACATAATACACATAAAACAAAAGGAAAGATGTAACAAGTACAGATCGAACTTAACGTGAGCTAGCATGAATAAAGACACTGATGTTTGCTTCTGGTTTGACTTGGTTAAAGGGGTATTTCGCTGATTTTGGGGTCTGTAAGCCACCTTATTTTAAAAAATCTTAAAACATGGACTGAATTATCTCACGCTATGCACAGACTCAAATACGGTCTGTATAATGGTGAACATTTTTAGTATAAAAAATAAAATGATCAATGTAGTCATTATTTTTGACATCATTTCATAAAAGACAGCTTGTTAAAATATATATATATTTAATGTAGGTCAATCTAGTCCACGTTTTCCATACTGTAAAATAGTACATTTATTTGTGGTTCGCTGAGGGCCGTTTTCTTAGATGACCAATGTGAAATAAGAGTGAAATAGTCCTTTACCACCTGAACGTGCTGGAAGCCACGAATCAAAATCCAACTTCAGACTAAATGTTAACTGTGGTCCGTCAGTATTTTTCCTGTTAGCAGTAGCTAACAGTGAGCTAGAACCCAAATCAAAGTCAGCTTACCTCACCATTCAAATGCATTTCCTTTGAAAAATAGTGGACGATTCATACGTACCGTCTCAAATCCCGGCTAACATCTTTAAAATTATTTCCATAACAAATTAGCATGTTAGCTACCGGCCAGGGCTTTAAGACCACGACTGACCACTCTGACAAACACGACGGCCAGTTACTTTTTAAGTTTTAAATAAACTCTCAGGGCATTATTGTTAGAAGCCAAGCTATGGCCAAAAAAAGTTATAACAAAGTCTCCTTTACCTCATCCTGCCCCCTTCTCCAAGACGAGCTGGTCTCGGACTGAAAAAAGGTGGCTCGGAGCAGGAAGCGTCTGGAGACGAAGCAGGCAGCAGCAGCTCTGAGCGGCGGAGAGGAAACCCAATGATGGTAAGAAAAACACTGACTCCCACCGACATTCTCCAATCATCGTCAGACCACCACTTCCGGACTGAGATAAGCTTTCATAAAAAGCCCACCGATGAATGCTTATCAGAACATTTATTTACATTAAAACCACAGAATATGCGCCAAGAATCAGAAGAGGGAAAAAGTCTTGTTAAAAATAGCCAACTTTTTTCTATGAAAACGTGTGAGCTGTTTAATAAAATACACAAGACAGAGTTTTTAGTACAGCCAATCTTTTATTTGTCAGATTGCACGGAAAACAAAAACAACAGACTAGTTCTTGTAACCACGGCTGGATCTGCGACCGCGGGCTCTCTCAAACTTCCTGCCCTTGGAGCGGACGTAGGGCCTGGAAGAGAGAAAATACAGATTTAATTTACTCCCATAACATCCGTCAAGCACATTCACCTTTAAGAGTCTTTAGTTTAAAAATGGGAATATCTATCTACAGGCAAAAATGTGTATAAGGCTGAAACATGGTCAGCTTTATATCATAAACAAAAGGTTTAGAACTCAAAAATCCCTAAAACCATTAGAACATTGAACATTTTTTAAGTTAAAATATCAGATGAAGCCAACCGTTAAGTTTCTGACTTAAATGCAGTTTTGATGATGCTCAACATGCTCAAACATTAAAATACACCTTGTTGTTCCTGTCTACCACTGTATACCACAGTGGCTCTTAAAATTTGACTTGAGTTCCTAACTACTGCTGTTTGATAGCACCTTTAATATTTGAAGGAGCTTCATGATCAGTTCATGTGTCCCCTTTCCTGAAGAAGCTTTGAACCTCTGCTGGAGCTCTTATCACAACACAACCAGCACACGACAGATGAAAAACATCTTGGGATATTATGACAGATTTACTGGTGCATTTTGAAGTCTCATTAGTTTAGAGGCCCTCATGATGGGGTTGCGACTCTTAATGGTTCCATGAGGTACTGCAGGGGGTTAATTAGACATTCAGAATCAAATGCACAGTAATAAGGCATGTAGTACTAAGCATAATATTAGAATAAATTATAAATAGATAACTGGTGTGGGGGTGGTGTGTCCTTGCTCCATCTCTACATTACTTTAGCCCCGTCTCCATTGTCCTGTTCAGGAATGTGTGTCCCTCACTCTGTGGGCGTATCAGCATGCATCTTCAGACGTTGTTTTATTGCCTGGTATTAAGATTTTTTTTTTTTAAGTTGTGGTCCTGTTTATAACTGCATGAGTAACAGTGGGCGGCCAGTTCATCCGAAACCTCCCGGGAAGTATGCTCATTTCAGACGGCTACATCCAGCTCTAAATGTGTGCACTCATCCCTGCCTCTCTCTAGGAGGAGTTTGCAAGTTCTGCCTTGGCTCAGCCAGTCCACAGGCAGAGGTCTGCCAACGTCAAAGTCGTAACCATGCAATACTCGGTTCTACCTGCTTGGAATCACCTTGGAGGTAGTTCTCAAAGCACGGTTGGAAACAGAAATGACATGAGACATTTGGCTGAGGCTGAACTGAGAACTGCATACACAGGCACGCCTAAGGAGAGTGGTTCACAGACTGAAAAATGTTGAAGACCCCCTGGTCTTCTTCACATTCGATCAAATCAAGCCTTTGTAAATACTACATCTACCATAAAAAATGACTAGATGAAGGTAAACTGTCACTTGGAGTGAGATAATTAACACTAAATATTAAGGAAGGGCTTCATTTTAAAAATGTCGCCGAGTTTTTTATTCAGTATGTACATACTTGGTGTGGCTGTGAGGAGTTCCAGGGGCTTTTCCAAAGTGCCTGTACACCTCTCTGCCTTTGCGGGGTCCTGAAGGGAAGAAGCGACAGCAGCAAATAGAATCAGAATTATTCTACACATCATCACAGAGTCTAACAAAAATTTACACATTTTCCAGATTTTGATCCACAAAATAAAAGTTGCAGAGGCTTGTGACCAACTTTTGCTGTTCAAAATATACAAACACTGCTAAAAAGCAATTTAGCTAAAAGCTTCAACTACATCATTTTATTTACTACTGTTTTTATTTCTTTATGAACGTTAAAAAAGGTAAACACATTGACTGTCACATGGGTTACAGTGGAAAAAAATACCCCCCCCCCCCCCAAAAAAAAAAAATCAGTTAGGGGTTAGGTTTTCCATGCTTTTCATACAACAGAGAGGTACACAAGTGGTGCTCTGTGTTGGTTTATTCTCTCTAACATTAAACCAGGAGCATGAGAATCACTGTAATGTGTGTGATGGGCACACCAGTGATGGGTCTGGGGGTCCTCTCTCAGAAAATTTTGAATTTATTAAATGCAGTTTCCTGCATTCTGGTGTATTTTACAGATTCCTAAACATTTACCTACATAAAAACACTTAAATAACTAAATTAGACAGATTATTCATTCAATTAGTTGCATCACCGTGTTTTTAAACTCACTGCTATAGCCATTATAATGAAATTACTGTAACACAATTTATCACAAACAATGATTTTAGAGAATCATTTTACATTTATATTGTTTATTCTAGGGCTGTGTATTGGCAAGAATTTGGCGACACGATACATATCATGACAGAGGGGTCACGATACGATATATCCCGATATATTGCGATACTATAAGCAAGGCGATATATTGCGATATATTGCGATTTTTTTTGTCCAAAAATTCTATTAAATAAAAACCTCTTACAGGGGAAAAAAATGAAAAACCAAAATTCATTGTCTCAGAAAATTCTAATATTACACAGACATACTTTTGATACATTTAGCTGTGCTCTGCTTTGTTTGTYTTTTATTTTATTTGTTTCATATTTCTTATTTCATCCATGTTTTCAATTATTAGACTAAATTTGCCAATAAATAGTTTGAAAATATATTTTTTGCTGCTTTTAGTTTTTAATATTAATTTACAATATGGTCACCCAACACTTAACAATGGCCTCTACCTCAAGAGGTAGAGGAGCCAAATGGCTGGCTCACTGCTGCCAATAAGTGGTCAGAGGCTGAACTACAACATAAAAATGAATGGCTGGCAGGAACGTTGACATTTTAAACCTTAATAAAAAATCAATACAGGGCTTTAGAATATCGATACAGTATCAGGAAATGAAATATCGCGATATTTCAGTGTATCGATATTTTCTTACACCCCTAGTTTATTCTTGATTTAGTTTTATTTGTACAGAACATGCCATTGTGCCAAGCAATGACACTCAACTGCATGTTTAAAACTAAGAACATTAAAAACTTTACCCAATAAACAGATAAAATATTGATAACCAACAGTGAATTTAGGAGGTATTTCTTTGCCTGATTTAATGACGGGTCCACTCATAACAAATATGGAAAACTGATACATGGATGTTTGGAACTGTTAGAACACTAACGATGGATTGATTGATTTTATTATAGCAAATATCTGTCTGGTGCACAGAACAAAATAGCTTCAAAATACATGTTTTATTAGACAGATTTATTCTTTTAAATTACTATTTTTTAAAACAGTTATTTAAATTGTTCAAGCTCATGTAATCATTTAATACTGTTTATACATATATGATCATTTATTGAATTGCATTTATCACAGAGCAGCCCTGTCACAGTATGGTTCTAAATATAAACAAGCAGTGAAAAAATGAAAGTTGTATATTTATGATAAAACTACATTTGAAACATGCTCTCACCTGGAGAACATGGTGCTGTTCTCCTGGTGAGGATGATAAGGTCAACGTTAAACAGAGATTCATCTTTGCTATGGGGCAGACCATCGCTGATGCATCCTTGCCAGCGATGGGTTTATATTTGGCACTTAGGTTATTGTAGTAAAATAGGACATGTGGCAGAACACTTTATAACTTGTGAAATGTTGTAGGAGAGCAAAAGCATGACGGACAAAAACTGAATGTTGCGTGTCGCGCACAGCCTTTGCACGAGGAGCTTGGTCACGCATGCAAAGTTGGACATATCTGTTGGATAACGGCACTCTGAGCACAAATATTTAATATAAACTTTTATAGACTAAAGTCCAAGAAGCAAAATAAGGGAGGAGAGGTTTCACTCACTCAGGACTGACAGCTGCGCTGCTCCTGCAGACTGCTAAACCTGCAGGCTTTACTGACCCGCCCTGTTCTGCTCTGATTGGATAAAAGTGCTCTGGAGTTTGTTTAAAGTCGTGGCGCGTTTAGGGGTAGACTGGGCAGGTTTAACAATTCTACAACAGAAAACAACCAGAGTTGTTGTTTTTTTCCCCTCCTCCCTAACAGATGACGGAAATCCGTCCTGGCCACGTTCAAAGTAGGGCTGCACCCATTAGTTGAAATTATCGATGACGTCGATTATGTAAATTTATTGACGCAGATTTTTTATTGTTGATTCGCTGTATTACATAACCACCATGTGAATGTTCATGCAATTCCATTTCGGTACCTAAATGCATCATTGCGACCGTATTGGCATAAGAGTGGTGAGTTTTCCATGCTTGTCCTGAATGCAGCATCGCGCAAGAGCGTAATGATGTCAGCAACCGCTGCTTCAGTTCAGTCTGAAGCTTGAAAACAAGCCTCGCAGCTCCTGGAGTAAAATTTACCAAACAGACCGCCTCTGAA
>NW_013954487.1:0-4582 GCF_001266775.1 Austrofundulus limnaeus | reverse complement strand
TGTGTGTGTGTGTGTGTGTGTGTGTGTGTGTGTGTGTGTGTGTGTGTGTGTGTGTGTGTGTGTGTGTGTGTGTGTTTTCTACAGGTAACCCGGCGAGCTCAGCGCTCCCAGACCGCCCTGCAGGCCCAGATAACTCGTCTGTCCCAGGACAAAAGGAGGCTCCAGGAGGAGATGGCGGCTCTGTTGGCCCAGAGAGAGGAGCTGGAGAGAAAGTGCTTGGATTACAGGAAAGAGCAGGCTGACATCCTGCCTCGTCTGGAGGAGACCAAATGGGAGGTGAGACAGGAAGTCTTTGTGCTTGACCGGTTTCAAGAAAGAATTTCAAACCTGCATCCAGCTGGGCTACATAGGTGAGCCGGTGGGATAAAGGTGTGCAGGAAGTTGACTTTGTTTGTTAGTGAATGAGATAAAAAGCTTAAAAAAAATCTTGTTTTGTCAGTTAACGAATAAGGAAAGCCTTTTCCAACCACGGCCCTGCACACGTGCTCTTTATGTGACAGGTGTGTCAGAAGGCTGGCGAGATCTCCCTGCTGAAGCAGCAGCTGAGGGAGAGCCAGGCCGAGGTGACGCAGCGAGCGGGAGAAATGGTGGCCTTGAGAGGCCAGCTGAAGGAGCTCAACGCCCAGCTGAGGGAGCGGGAGGAGGTCATGCTGGGCCTGAAAGACTCCTACAGCACAAAGTGTCTGGAGCTGGAGAAGTGTGAAGGAGAGCTGAGGAGGACCCTGTCTGAGGTGGGAAAAAAAGCCAACAAATCACCAATTAAACAAACAACAATTTGAGTTTAAGCGAGATTTTATTGAGCGAATGCCTTGTCTTGCTAAATAAACAGCAAAAATGATAGAAATTCAAAATCAGTATCATGTTGAAAGCTGTTTCATCAGAGCCTGAAATTGTTATATGAAATGTTTGAGTCTGCGTTTCTCTCTGCAGGTGTCCGTCCTGAGGGAGAAGTTGGGAGTGTTCGAGGCAGAGGTGCTGAGTTTAAAGCGTGCTCTGAGTGAAGTAAGTCGAGGCGCTGAAGTTGTAGTGGGCCCTAACTTAGCTGCAGTGGGGCTGCTGCCCCCCTGGGGAACGGTCCACTGCCCGCGAATCCCAGCGGAGCCCCCCAGCAACTCGCTCACCCCCACGTCCGACACCTTGCTCAGCCTCCAGAGCGATGAAGCCAAAGCCCAAAGGCAGGAGGCTCAGAGGCAGGAGAGGCAGCAGCGCGAAGAAGCCCAGTGGCGTGACGTGCAGCAGCGGCAGGACGCCCACGCGCAGCAGGACCTCCAGATGCGGTCAGACCCGCAGCTCCGCCAGGAGGCCCAGCTTCGGCAGGAGGCCCACCTCCGCCACGAGGCCCAAATCCGCCAAGAGGCTCAGCTGCGTCAAGAAGCGCAGCTCCGTCAGGAGGCCCAGCTCCGCCACGAGGTTCAAATGCGCCAGGAGGCCCAGCTCCGCCACGAGGCTCAACTCTGCCAGGACGCGCAGCTGCGCCAGGAGGCCCATCAGCCACAGCGGGGTCCGGAGGGTCACTGGGATGAAGCGGGGGAGCTGCGCAGGCAGCTGGAACAGCTTCAGGCTGCTTTACGTCTGGAGAGGCAGCAGCGGGAACGCCAGGCCCTGAACTTCGACCAGGAGCGGCACACCTGGCAGGATGAGAAGGAACGAGTTCTGAAGTATCAGGCACAGCTGCAGCTCAGCTACGTGGAGACCCTGCAGAAGAACCAGGCTCTGGAGAAACGTATGAGTCAGCTGGGAGCCAAACAAACCTCAACCTGCACCACTGCTATCACCACCATTACCACGTCCCCCACTTCTTCTAACTCCCCACCTCCTCCACCGGCCCTGTCACCTCTCTCTCCTCAGCTGCCTTCTCTCTCTGGTCCTCCTTCTCTCTCTGGTCCTCCTTCTCTCTCTGGTCCTCCTTCCCTCTCTGGTCCTTCTTCCCTTTCTGGTCCTCCTCTCCTCTCTGGTCCACCTTCCCTCTCTGGTCCTCCTCTCCTCTCTGGTCCACCTTCCCTCTCTGGTCCTCCTCTCCTCTCTGGTCCACCTTCCCTCTCTGGTCCTCCTCTCATCTCTGGTCCTCCTCTCCTCTCTGGTCCTCCTCTCATCTCTGGTCCTCCTCTCCTCTCTGGTCCTCCCTCCCTCTCTGGTCCTCCACCTCTTTCTGGTCCTCCTTCCCTCTCGGGTCCTCCTCACCTCTCTGGTCCTCCTTCCCTCTCTGGTCCTCCCTCCCTCTCTGGTCCTCCACCGCTTTCTGGTCCTCCTTCCCTCTCGGGTCCTCRCCCTCCTCTCTCCGGCCCTCCTTCCCTCTCCGGCCCCATCGCCCTCACCCTCTCCCCTCCATGCGAAGACCAAAAGGGCCCTCCATCCCTCCACCAGCTCGCCCCTCCCTGGGCCGGACCATCTCGCCTGGAGAGGATCGAGTCAACYGAGATTTAGAGGCAGTTTTTGTGAAACTTCTGCTCCGTTTCTCTGCCCTCCAATCCAAAAACATTTCAACAGAAACACACACAAAAAAAAGAGGCTAAAATAAGATCGTTTCACTACTTCTTCTACTATAAAACTAAAAACAAATCTGAACAGGAAGCTGAACTGCACTGTTCATTATCACAACCTTTTTTTTATTTTTGCACACTAATACATCAAATCAATTTGTCACACTGATCAGTGACAGAAGACAAAATAATTGGAAAAAAAACCTCACAGTATTACACACATTTAAAGCCCATGTTAGAAAGTGAAACAAGACAATCAGGGATCTTGTCAGAATCGATCAATGAGAACACGTTGTGGTTTTTATTCATTGTAAGTCTGTGTCACTGGTTATGTAAAAGTAGACTTAGTGATCAGAGTGTGACGTTACCTTACATTTCTGGCCAGAGAGCGCCTTACTCCATTCTTTCCAACACGAGTAAGAGAAAAACTAACTAATGTTGGGAATTGATGGGGGGAAAAAAAGAATATATGTATATCAAGAGCGTGATTATTTATTTTCAGTGCTTTAAAAGGAGCAAACCAGCTACACAACACTATTACACAAGGCTGGACTAGTTCTTTGAAATCTCAGCAGATGTTGACCTTAAAGGTCACACAAACACACACACACACACCAACACACAGAGCGACGTTTCATGCACAGGGTCCGCTGTGCATGACCCGTTCAAATAACAAAGAACCAAGAGAGTTTATATTTTCTACAAACTGAATTTAAAAAAAGCAGGTAATCAGCGCCAACAGAAAACATTTTTTGGATGCAAGAGAACTCGACTCATTTCAGATTCTCTGCCGTGACTAAAAAATGAACGCTAGGGGTCAGCGGAGAGCTTTCACGGAGCCCTGACCACCACATCCCTGCTGGACTGCAACGTGAATGCGCACACACAATTTGAATTTAGATATTATGATAATTGTGTTATTGTGCATTTGCAACCAAAAAATAATTTTAAAAAATCAAAGAAAAGTGCAGTCAGTCACCCCAAAGGGAACGTTTTTATAGAATGTATGATATTCAAGCAGAAAGAAAAACCTATTATAGTTATAGATTGTAAATGTGTGTGTGTGTGTGTGTGAGAGAGAGAGATAGTGTGTGTGCATGTGTGTATCCATATTAAAAAGCATCAGCTTATGAGATTGAGGATAGAGGGACTAGTGGCAATAGAAGTGGAGATGCATTAAGATAAAAGGGATCTTCTTTTACATCAAAGCTTGTGAAGGCTGACATTTTAAACCAAGGATGTGTGTATGTATATTGGGGAAACAAAAAAAAAACTTTTTACTTTCTTCTGTATATTTCATGTACACAAAGCAGGGGAGACGGAAGCTGGAAGCAAATATCTGAGAAGTGGAGCATTTTGAAGGAGAACGTTCAGGCTAAGAAGTGCACTACGTCATGTTCAACACACAAGTTCTGATGTACAGTAGAGTCCGATGTGAATATCATGGCTTTTATAACTGTTGTTTATGCCAGCATTAAGAAGATGTTGCTCAAGAATATTAACTTATCTCTAAGGTAGTATTATCATCTTTATTAGTTATTATATTATGGTGAACTGACAGATAAAATATGTGCCATTTGAGCTTTCCTTTACGTGTTTCTTTTTTTTAATCTGTGTAGCTATGGCCGGCATTGGCTGACCATAATAGTGCAATCATAGCAATCTTGTCCAAAAAATAAAAATAAGCCAAAAAAAAAAAAGACAATGTTACTTTTGATGTGAGTGATGTAGTTAAAGTGTTGCATTGTTTAGAAATGCTTCAGATTTTATACATGTTTAAAAAGATATTGTTTGCATTTATGTTACTAGTACTGCTCTGGCTTGATTAAAACAACTCATTTGTTCAAATTCAGATGAACTAATAAAGATATGTGAAGAATTCAGCAGCGTTTTGTCTGAGATGAAGCTCTTTTGATAATAAGACTAGTGAAAACATTTGAAGCATTCAAAAAAATGTGAAATATTTGTAAATAGAAAATGCACAAATGCACGCACAAACCATGCAACAACAAAAACTATTACTTCTGACCGAGCAAAAAACTACTTTGACTGATATATAAATATATATATGTGTATATATACAGTATATATAAGATCATTGC
>NW_013954486.1:28605-29211 GCF_001266775.1 Austrofundulus limnaeus | reverse complement strand
ATGTTATGGTTGGATGTAAACATGTTATGGTTGGATGTAAACATATTTTGATTGAATGTAAATATGTTATGGTTGGATGTAAACATGTTATGGTTGGATGTAAACATGGTATGGTTGGATGTAAACATGTTATGGTTGGATGTAAACATGTTATAGTTGGATGTAGACATGTCATGGTTGGATGTAAACATGTTATGGTTGGATGTAAACATGTTATGGTTGGATGTAAACATGTTATAGTTGGATGTAGACATGTCATGGTTGGATGTAAACATGTTATGGTTGGATGTAAATATGTTATGGTTGGATGTAATCATGTTATAGTTGGATGTAGATATGTCATGGTTGGATGTAAACATGTTATGGTTGGATGTAGACATGTTATGGTTGGATGTAAACATGTTATGGTTGGATGTAAACATGTTATGGTTGGATGTAGATATGTCATGGTTGGATGTAAACATGTTATGGTTGGATGTAGACATGTTATGGTTGGATGTTAACATGTTATGGTTGGATGTAAACATGGTATGGTTGGATGTAGACATGTTATGGTTGGATGTAAACATGTTATGGTTGGATGTAAACATGTTATGGTTGGATGTA
>NW_013954486.1:14336-27605 GCF_001266775.1 Austrofundulus limnaeus | reverse complement strand
GTTGGATGTAAACATGGTATGGTTGGATGTAAACATGTTATGGTTGGATGTAAACATGGTATGGTTGGATGTTAACATGGTATGGTTGGATGTAAACATGTTATGGTTGGATGTAAACATGGTATGGTTGGATGTTAACATGGTATGGTTGGATGTAAACATGTTATGGTTGGATGTCTATTATGAGCTTTATTCACAACTATAAACTCAGTGTTTTTATTTCAAACACAACTGCACATCAGACTGGTCTGAAGGGACTTACTGTAACCTTATTTAATGATGTGATTATAAATCCTAACTGATCTAATTTTATCACAACATGATTCAGTTTTTGAGCACTCAGTCAGAGGCTGTGTTATTACTGTGTTATTACTTTACTATTTCTTTTGTTTTTGAATCAAAATGTTGGTAAATTAATCAGTTTGTAACTCAGCTCACTATTTGACCAGAACAGGTTTTTCCTCACTGGTTACAAAAGAAAAGTTTATTAGTGAACTTAGCAGAATAAAGTTGGTTTATGTCAGAGTTTCTCAAACGTTCTGGTCTCTTCTGCCATCTTGTGGCAAAGTTCATCCAAACTGAATCACATCGAAGACACACCAACCACATTCAGAAGTTGTTTTTTTATTTTTTACAAATAACTTAACTGTTACAAAGACAGTTTTCCCAGCTGAAATCAGAAATACTTTGTAATAAACCATGTCTTCACACCGAGGTGCAGAAAAGCTGAAAACTGGATTTCTTTTTTTCGGGGGGAGGGGGTTGGAAAAAAGGAAGAAGTGCTTAAGAAACCATAAATCATCATCTACTTCTAAATGGGTTTACATAACGCTAAAAATTTGGTTTAAAAAAAGACACTTGAATTTTATAGATTGTCAATACAGACTGAAAGGCACTGATGTAAGGCAGCAGTTCAAAGGTTTAAAACAGAAACAGCTCCACAGTTCAGGTCTTAATATCAGTAAACTGTGTGTTGGAGGATGAACCGGGTCAATAAGAACCAGCAGTTCCCATCAGGAGGGAGGTTTGTTGTGTTTCAGGCACAGAGGAGAAAACATTTCAATCAGAAAGAAGCTCTCACTGGACTGTGACTGCTGCAGACATGTCCCAGACTCAAAGCTCTGACACAACATGAAACACTTTGTTTGGTGATTATCACCACGACAGGCAGGTTTTATAGATACTGAGCTAATCTGGTTCACCTCCGTCTGTGACGTGTGTTTTCTTCAAATACAAAGTCAAAGAAAACACCTTTATTTTTAAATGGATCATGATTAGTTGTAACATTAGATTTTATTTGATAAAAAATAATTTAAATGTAAAATAGACTGTAAAAATACTGTAGGATGTTTAGTTTTTATCATTTTTAAGAATATATTTTATCATTTTTAAAATATATTTTAACACGGACGGAGCCATTTTATTTGCACACAAAGCATTCTGGGTAAATGATGACGTGGATAGGTCCTCGGTGCGAGGCTGCTAGCGAGGTTAGCCTGTTTGTCGTGCTAGCACTGAGCTAATACATATAAGGTAATATAGCGTCGGCGCTAAAGCTAACAGGCTAAGCTGAGGTTGTTCTTCCATGAAGCAGCTCTGTTGTCCTCCATCCATATTTTCAGTTCCAGGCTGAGTCATTTCTACCTTCTCCTCTCTGTCAACGCTCTCTGGTTTCATTTAAAAGAGTCGATCATCAGATATTGTCCAAGATTAACCTTCAGGGTGGATATAGCTCGCTAGCAGCCTCGCACCGAGGACCTATCCACGTCATCATTTACCCAGAATGCTTTGTACGCAAATAAAATGGCTCCATCCATGTTAAAATATATATTTTTAAAATTTACAACACTAAACAGCCTACAGAATTTTTACAGTCTTTATTTTACAGTTAAAATATATGTTTATTAAATAAAGTTTAATGTTACAACTAATCATGGATCATTTTAAAGACACAGTGTGTAGGTTTTTATCAATTCTTTTAGCTGAAATTGAGATAATCACTAATGACAATAATAAAAAACATGTATATTCATTGCAAAGACCTTGTTTTATTATTTTTACCTTATAAAAAGCTGTTTATGTCTCCATGGTCGCGGGTCACCACTACAGGCAGCCGCCATCTTGTCTACGAAGGCTCATGAAGGACAAACTGCGGTGGCGGCGTCAAAAACGGTTTTAGTTGTAAAACTATAAATGTAATATTTGTTGTCTGTCATTGTAGCTGGGATAATTTTACTTATTAAAGCTCATAATCTTACCACTTGAAACATCACTAGCCCTGAAGCTGCTGGTAGACATCGTGTTGGAATTATCAAAGGTTTTTGACCCCTGAGAGACACCGTAGCAACTCCTTTGTGTTTGGAAGCAGGGGGGTGGGGGTGGGGGGAGGACCAGGAAGGATGATTCAACCACTCAACCACTAGATGTCGCTGAAAACAACTAATCCTACACACAGTGCCTTTAAGAAACTTGGTATAAAACATCATTTTAGCCATTTTGTCCAATAACTACAGTAAGTCTACTCTTCGTTTATTGAAACAACATTATTTGAAGTCTTCATCTGTGATAGACTCAAATAATAAACATCAGATTCTTCTCTACAGTCTGTTGTTGGTCATTATAACAAAGCTCTGTTCACATGCAGACGTTCCCCTCTGACATCACTTCCTGTTACTGCACATGTGAATATCTCAACAACTATTCAGCACAGCAACTTGAAATCTTTATTTTTGCAATCTTAATGTTATCTTTCCAAAAATGTATTTGTATTTATTACAAGTTTGATGTCATGGGTTCTTCACAGACTGCTGGACAGAACTGAAAACGTTCAGAAACTCTTCGATGACAAAATAACTTTTAGAAGTACCACAACTCAACACTGTGTAACAACTCAGTAAAATTTGATGTGGAGGTATTTTTGTTTACTCATGATTAGTTTTTGAAGCATGCACAGATTTTATTTTGAAGCTGTTGTGAACGGTGTTGGAGCAGTACTTTTAGAAGTACCACAACTCAACACTGTGTAACAACTCAGTAAAATTTGATGTGGAGGTATTTTTGTTTACTCATGATTAGTTTTTGAAGCATGCACAGATTTTATTTTGAAGCTGTTGTGAACGGTGTTGGAGCAGTACTGGTGCTTTAACACCATGGTGTGGGTTTTGGACCTGGACCTTAGTCCAGGATGTTTCCAGTCTTGGGGACAGAGGTAAGACTGTACGACTGTGTTCAGGTCTCTGGCTGTTGGAGAGTCCCTGGGGAACACTGGCCACAGTCACAGCCCAGTGGAACCTCACACAAACCCAGTCCAGGGTCCTACATGAACCAGAACTTTAAACCCGTTGATCCTGAATCACTTGTTAGCCTCCAGGTGCAGCTGTTGCCCCGAAACACTGATTCTACATTCCAGTCAGATAGGATGGCACTTTGTCTTTTTGCTTTTTGTTTCTCACCCCCCACCCCCAGCCCCACCCCCAGCCCCGAGACAGTCCCAAACAAAAACAACCAAAACAAAACAACAACCCACTCCTCCATCATTTTGACTCTTTACATGAACAGATGAACACATGAAAGTCTGCACAGACACAAGCTGAAGGCAGCAGAGCTTCATGTGACTGAGGGTTTGACCTGCTCTGCTCCTCCTCCTGCAGAGCTGCACCTCCCACAGGGGAAACCAACCCATCAAGTCTACAAAGCTAATTACAGGAAACACAAGTGATTCGTAGAGTGAGGAAGACGATTTGAAAAGCTTTTTTCTAAAATTATGTACAGCCTAAAGCTGCAGGAGCTTCTGCCTCCGTACACTGTTCACAAAGCATGCAACTGGTTTCCTTCTCCTCTTGAAGTCATCACAGAGTGGACAGACAGGAGGTGCTGAAGGGTCAGCTAAAGGCAGCTGTTCCATAACAGGTCCAGCAGTGGTCTTAGTTTCCCCTCAGGGCTGAACACTTCTCACCTGGATCAGCTAAAAGCACACCTGTGTAGGGCCACACTGGTAATACTGGGAGTGGAAGCAGCGAGGGCTCCCTGGGGCCTTCAGTGTCACCCAGCGAGCAGAAGAGGGGGAACCTGATCCGGGTCTCTGAGGTGAGGTGTGATCCGACCATCCAGGTGAGCCTTCAGTGGACAGCATTCTGCACACCTCAGACAGGAGAAACACCAAGAAACTGGAGGAAAACAGGCCACGATGTACCCCCTCAATCCTCGTACACCTCAAGACCAAGAAAAAACTCAAAGGACCGGGGGGCGGGGTCTATTCTAATGTGCAGAGGAGGGGGGCCGCGTGCCTCGGTGGCTCAGAAACGCCGCGGGAATTCACACTGTTCACAGCGGTCCAGGGCAGGGTGGTTGAGGAAAGTGCAGGCGGTGCAGCTCCACTGCATTCCCTCGTCCTCCTCCTGGTCTGCGCTGGGGGGCTTCACAGCCTTACTGCCCGGGTCTGAGGAGCAGAACACAGAGGTCAGGGTGGGCTGCAAACATTACCTCCTGTCACATGACACGTGGCTTCAAAGCAGGGGCTCAGCTCATGTTTACAGGCTGCAGCTCTGCTCTGTCAGATGATCGGAGCAGGTGGGCTCAGCACAGACCGACGGTCCAACTAAGGTCAGCAGGACCCCTGTGAGCAGGACACAGCTGCTGGTGTGCAGCTTCAGATGGTAAATAAACTGCTTTAATCAAAGAGGACAGAAGCTGCTGTCATTTAAACAAAGAGAGTAAAAAATAAAGTGTTTATGTCAGGACCTGTCAGCTGACAGGATGAAGTTGATCAGTTTAACAGACAAACATCACAGGAATGTCAGGAAGTCACCGAGTTTAAAATAAACTTTAATAATAGGAAAACTAATAAATCACATCAATTATAAACAACTTCAATATTTCTGCCAAAGTTACACAAACTGGTGCTGTGTGTTGACAACAACATGGTGATGATACATCACCATATACTGCCATATGTTGTCAAATATTATTATAAACTGTGATGTATGGATACTGTCAGCAGTGATGGTGACAATTTTTGGTTAAAAATGTTTTGAATAAAAAAAACTATAAAATCACCACCATGCTTTACATGCTAAATTTAGTTTTTATTGTATTTTTACTTAATTGTATTTGTATTTTACATTTCTTCATACGACATCCAAACGACTGACTGACTGCTGCCTCACAGGCTGAAATACTTTAATTAAAAATCAAAGTGTCAGAAAATTAAAGATGGCTGTACTTCAGTGTTTCATATGTTCTTACAGCCACATTTATTCTTTTTAAAATAATAAAACACAAACAGACCCACTGAATACATGAACAGTGTGATGATGTTAAACTAAATAAAAACAGTTGTTTCAGTGCACACACCCAACGGTTTGTAAGCAGTGTGTTTAACAGAGTCTGAACAACGCACTGTTTTATTCAACTATTTACAATAAATAATAAATAATAAATAAATAATAGATAAAATAATTAAAATAACTATGGTAATGTTGAGGTTTTGTAGTGTTTTCTTTTTGTTGTAGTCTGGTTGAACAAAGTGAGGCGTGGTGTGAAATGTCAGGAGCACAGCTTTAAAACCATGCTGATGCTCAGGTGGACACCATGGAGCTGGAAGCACCAAACTAACACAATAACACAAACTGCTTCCACTCACACTGGATGAGGAGACTGAAGATGGAGGTGGAGCTGTCTGACATGAACACAAGCCTGAAGTGAGACGGTCTGCTGGGACTTACCAACACATGAAGTACCTTTGGGTTTTGGTGGGACAGGACCAAGGAATCCAAGGTTGTCATAGAAGTTATGGATTACACTGGGATTTAAGTGTGGTCCTGTAACACAACACAACACAACACAACACTGGGATTTAAGTGTGGTCCTGTAACACAACACAACACAACACATGATGACACACAGAGCAGCTCTCCTGGACACGAGGAGGAAGGATGGTTTTGTTTAACACCATCATGTCAACTCAACGCTGTCCTGTGGAACCAGCTGCTCCCAGTTCCTCCTCATGGAGCTGCTGGAACCAGTTTGAATCATCAGTGATACAAACTATCAGCTGACGCCTTGTAAAGATGGTTAAAAACAAACGAGCAGATATAACATCTGTTTCTTCTTTCTGATGCCTTTCATTTTATTAATTAATTAATTAATTAATTAATTAATTAATTAATTATTTAGCAGAACCTGATGCAATAAATTTTAATTCACAAATACAACTTAAACTTTATTTTTCTTAAGAAGGTGCATTTTTCAGGTTTTTAACTGTGTTTGAATGAATTAAACTAAGTTGTGATATAAAAGCTGTCTGAGTGAGAGGAACAGCTCCTGTCAGGGGGGCAGTAAATCTCCTCTTACCCACCAGCAGCAGGATGCAATTCAGGAAGAGTTGGTAGTTAAAGCACAAAGGCCACACCCTGACTGTGTGCCAGGAGGCCTGAGCACTGCAGCTGCAGGTTCATAAAGTCCTCTTCAGTCTGGACTTCCTGCTCTACAAACACAACGAGGAGGAGGACAGAGAGTCGTACCGTTTGTTTGAAGAAGATCTATTTCTTTGCTAAGGCAATCGATGTCGATCTGCAGCGTCCTGTTTTTGCATCGCAAATTCTTCATTTCATCAATCTGAAAAGACAAACAGGAGCAATGAGACCGCTGACATTTAACTGCATGTCTCTTTAACAGGACAGATCTTATTTCAAACGTCAATAAAGAGGCTCGTTTAGGAAACAGAACAAAACAACTTGCTTCATCCTGTTACTTGTTCAGTAGATCCTGTTTAAGCTCAATAATCTGGTTTTAACAGTAGAAACTGTGAGTGTGGCAGGATGTTAAACTCTGCAGTCTAACAACAACAAACCAAACAACAACTCAATCAGCCAACCTGACTACACCCAGACTCATTTTACCTGAAGGTCCAGCTACAATCAGAACATTTGTGTTCTGCTGAAGGACATTTGTTTTTTACCATTTGAAACCATTTTAAAGAAAACAAACTGTTTTGTTGCTCTGAAAATAAACAAGAATAAGAGCAGCACAATCTGCTGTTTCAGAGAAGATTTAGCTCATTTTTCACCTACTGAGCTCTACTGCTCATCCCACAGATGCATGTTCCTTACAAATGTGGCACCATTTCAAAGGTAATTTAACAGGCTTTCCAACTTTATAAGATTTATAGCCAAGAAGCATTGTTACAATAAAAAAATGATCTATTAAACACTTATTCCCTTACTTTTTGTGCTCAGTACATATGTTGTATATGCTGTTAAGTGCCAGGAGGACTGCGACCAGTTATACATCGGGGAAACAAAGCAGCCACTGTTCAAAAGAATGTCCCAACACAGACGAGCTACATCTAATGGCCAGAACTCTGCAGTTTTCACTCATTTACAGGCCAGCGGTCACTCTTTCAGAGATGAGGATGTTCTCATTCTTGATAGAGAGGAACGTTGGTTTGAGAGAGGAGTAAAAGAAGCCATTTTTGTAAAGAAAGACCGTCCATCATTAAACAGAGGTGGAGGCCTCCGTTTTCAGTTGTCCCCCTCCTACAGCGCTACCATTGGCAGTATCACTCCACCCCCTGTTAACAATAGGTGTTAATTAGGTGTCAACGATAGCCATGTGATGTGAGTATCAGTCACATGGAGGCWGGGCTTAAAAGCCTGAATTTAGCCTGAAACTCTCAGACTGAAGAAGTCTCTTGGAGGAGAGACGAAACGTTTCATTAGAGAAGAACCCGTCCAGAAGACCTATACTATTGTTTTTTTCAATAAATATGGTCATCTTGGGGAATATTTAAAACTTTTTTCAAAGTTGCTCATCTATCTTTCATTTTTTAAGATATTCCCACATTGTTACAGTAATTTAAATTAAAAACCTTTGTACTATAATGTATATCTGTAAGAAGTATGAAAAAGCAAAGGTTGACAGTGAAGCCAACAGTTCCTTGAAGAATGTGAGAGTTTTTCTTACAGAAGGAATTTGGGAGGCTGAGTTGGATCTCTCCAAGCGTCTCCTGGTCAGGTCATTTTCCATTTCGTTCACCTCCTCTTTTAGTTTCTCCAGCTTCTTCTTCTTCATTTCCAGCTCATGCCAGAGTCTGTCCATTCGAGCTTTCTGATGGACCAACAAAGCTGAAAGTTCAGACAAATGTGACTGTTAGTAGATTATCTGCAACAAACACAAATGTGTTTGTAAAATAAATTCATTAAGAAACATCGATCAGTTCCAGAAAGCAATGAAAAGGGAAAACAAAGATTTTATTGCTGTTTCTACATATTACAAGTTTAGACACTTTCCATAACTACAAACAAGAAAAACCTGCAAACAATAAATAAATAAATAAATAAATAAATAAAAAGCCTCTCGGTCTGAAAAGTGGTGCCAATGGTCTTGTGGTGTAATATCACAGATGTCCACTGGGGGCAGACTGACATCATCTCCAGCTCCAACAATCCTCAATATAAAATCAAGGCTTTGAACCCTGCTTCACAAAGCTGTTGCTAACATCACAGAGGAGTTTTATTTGGTTTTGTTTAGATAATCTATGACAGGGTGATTCACCTAAATTTGTCCAGGGGCCACACTTACTGCAGGCCAACAGCTCAGGGGCCCAACATCCAGCAATTAACGTTATTATGTAAATAAACCAAGTGTTACAAACACCTGTTACCTTTTAAATAGTTTTACTTTGCTGCATTTAATCATGAAAACAACATACAGAACCCTGTGTAATAAATGTAGTGATAAAACAAAATCAAAAACAAAAATAACACATTTTGCCTCCTTTTTAACACAAATATTATTTTGACTTCTGACATGCCAAATTTTTAAACACATTTTATTTTCAATTTCATAGTTTTATCTTCACACCTGATGTGTTGAATGAGTGATTAACATGCTTCGTTCTTATCTGCTGATACATATTTATTTATTATTTTTCTTTATGTTGTGCTTTATGTATTCCCTTTAAAAATGTCTAAATATAATATAACAGAGCTCATAAACAGGATTTTGTGGCTTCTGCTCCATCTTTACAGTGTTCAGTGAGACAAGAGGATGTGTTAAAAATAATGCAGGTTTCTTTAAAAACTCTACATTAGGTTCTGAAAAGGACCAAGAAAATTATTCTATTTTTGTTAATTTTTCTTACGTTCATGTTTAAACCCATGTTTACACAGATTCACTGTGACATCATGAACACATGACAACAACTAACCTCATGGACAACACTTCATTCTCTCAAGTACTGAGACTTGAAAGGACCAAACTAGATTCAGCCTCCTACAGACGCTTGATTGGAAATGTTCAGTTATTTTTATTTCTTTTTTCTGCTGCAGGATGTGTGTTCATACTGAACATGGAGTCCTACGTCCCAACAAGATGGACGACAGGACCCAAACCCTTCCTGACAGGGGTGGAGCCAGACATTTTCTCAAGGGTGACCAGGAAAATTACAGGATTTTTTTTACTTGAAAGTTTCTGCAGATCTTTGTGTTTTTGTCTTTTCCTCATGTCCTCATACAGGCAGTGACTGCCTTATAAACATGGTGTCTGAACCATTTTGAAAGTAGGGGACACACTGTTGGGGGGTCTGGGGGTCCTCCTCCTGAAAATTTTAGACAAAACAGATGCCATTTCCTGCATTCTGGTGTATTATACCAGGTTGTTTAACAAACTCTTACCTACATAAATAAACACTTGATTTAATAATTATTTCAGACACAGATTATTCATTAAACTAGTTCCATCATCCTGTTTTTAAACTCACTGCTACAGCTGAGATAAGGTTAATTAATGTGACACAATTTATCATATCCAATGACTTTAGGGTGCTTTTTAATTTTATGTTTTTTATTGTTTATTTTAATTGTTACATGTCATTGTGCCAAATGATGACTTTCAACTGCATGTTTAAAACTAACATTTTAAATTTTACCCAATTAATTTAGTGGATTTAGAGGAGTTTCATTTTTTCTGGTTTAGTGACAGGTCTACTCAGAACCAAACACAGAGCATCATGCAGCCTTCAGAACATAAAATGACACTGTGTTATGGTGACAAAAAAAAAATAAAACATTTGTCACCATAAATCAGATTACATATGTTCTGTACGTAAAGAAATCATCACTTCCTTGTTTTTACTGTTCTTCAGTCATTGAGCTTGGTGATGTTTCAAACTGTTAAACACTGCCACCAACTGTTCAGGAGGATTATTACACCCCTGAAGGTTGTTTCACTGTGGAAGGGGGGGGGGGGGGTACAGCAGGGTGGCCACCTCTGGCCACCCCCTGGCTCCGCCCCGGCTTCCTGAGTAATGTGGAAACCAAGCATGGCAGCACCATCATGGTGGCTCATCTGGAAAAGCTTCTTCAGTTTGACACGACTCTGACCGTTTCCCACACTTTTCCTTTGAGTTTTTATTTATTTATTTATTTATTTATTTATTTTTTGTAGATTCACCAAAAAAGCATTTCAGCAGCGATGAAGTCTTTCAGAATAAACAAAGAACCAATGAACATGAACCATTATTTCTTGCTCATCTGTGATTTCCTCACAGCTGCATATTTGTGTTTGTTTATCTCAATCATACCTTTTTTATTTGAGATGAAGGGGACTTAGTTCTTCTTAAATATCTGATTCATGATGTAGTTTTATAAGACTTCAAGTCTTATTGAAGGTCTACTGCACTGGTCCTCCATTCTGGTCCTGCAGGGCCACTATCCTGCATGTTTCAGTGCTCCTACAGATGCTTGTTAATCCCTCATTTTAAATCAGGACAAGGTCTAAAACAGGGGTGCCCAAACATTTTCTCTGAGGGCCAAGATTAAAAACCATTTCCCCTGAAAGAGCCAAGATTAAAATCAATCAATCAATCAAGTGGTGGGCCAAACGCAATAATACATGAAATGCAAAGACTTCAAGTTGTATTTTTTATGATTAAGCTAGCAGCCAGTGCAACTGCCCATATTTTTGTTTGTTTTTTCAGCCCATGGACATGGAGAAAATTCAACATTTGCTTGGGCAGCAAAGGCTCATGGGACTTTTCATAATTTAAAATTTGAGTATATGGGGTCTTATAAGGCGTGCATATCTAGAAAGGGACTTAAATCCAATATAAATGTCTCTTGAAGTTACTTGTATTTTAAGTTTAATCTTAACATAATTCAAAGATAAAGTGAGTACCATGAGTTAAGACTATCTGACTACAGCTCCTTGTACCTGTAGTTGGACCAATGTTTGAAAAGACTAAGTGCAAAAATAGTATTTCTACATAAAACAGGAGATTACAATCTAGTAACCAGGATAACTGCTAGTGGGCCAAATCAAATGGGTTGGCGGGCCAATTTTGACCCACGGGCCCCACTTTGGGCACCTCTGGTCTAAAGCATGCAGGGTAGTGGTCCTCCAGGACCAGGACTGAGGATCACTGATCTGTTGTATTGTCTGCCTACGTTACAGTAAAGAGTACTTCAGAACAAATACAGCTGACTGCATGTTTTACTTGTCTTCACTTGTTGCCAATCAGAGGAAACGTTGCATAACATTAAAAACAGTATTCTGCTGCTTCACAACAGATCCTATCTCTACAGCAAAACATTAGCGTTTAATTCACCATTACACAGTGACAGCTGTGCCTTCAGTAGTTTTAAACATGATTAAGTCAGGCAAAAACAATAAACTGGTTTTGAACAAAACCACAAAGTGGACAAAAACTTCACTTGAAGGAAAAGAAAGCTGGCACACTGCAGAAGCCAAAGCAGGTGACACATAATTCAGACTAAAGCCCAAAAAAGGAAACGCTGGTGTGCACCGACATGTTTGACTCACAACAGAATCAGGAGTCAGCAGCTGATGGAGGAAACGGAGTGTGGAGGACTCACACTGTAGTCACCTCTGCTTTTATCCACCGTGTAGAAAAACAGCAAGCAGGACCATCCAGTGACTGTAGGACGGCATTAAGACCAGACTGTCCGCAGTAAACACAGCTAAAGCCTGCTCTGGTCTCTGATCATCAGGATGAAAGAAGGGTTTCAGTCTTTACTCAGAGGGGAGGTCAGTTATTCTTCTCTGCTTGTGATGAAGACAGGAATGACTTTACTTTAATAAAATGTGTTCATATTTAACATTAATCTTCTGTTACAGTTGCAACAACAACGGAGACGACACAAACAGCAACTTCTACATCAAGAGATTCAATTCTTTGAGTCACATTTTGATTCGATTCATTTTGATTCAGTATTGCTTTAAATTCTTTGATATTAATTTCATAACAAGTATTCATTCATTACAGTCCCTGTGGATGTATTTTCTTGCCCATATAAACAAGAGAAATAAAATATGTGATAGTCTCACAGAGAAAACTGATTCTAAGTAAAACATAAATGTAGACACACCTCAGCTGTAGACCTGGTCATACATACACATCTATCATTAGCTATGTTTACATGGACATAAGTAATCGGATTAAATGGCCATTCAGAATAAAAATGCATCATGTAAACAGCCCATTCAGATTATTCTGACCCGAATCAGCTCAATCCCAATGAATCTGTAATCAGAACGAGAGAGGTGGTTTATGATAGATAATCTGAACAGCGTGCATGTAAACACTTAATCTGATCTTATTCTGACTGTGGAAAACTGACCTGACGGCTCAGGTCTGCTGACTGTCATCCAGCAGTTTCTGCTATTTTGTGGAGGGAGGGAGTTTCCAGCAGCACAGAACTTTTCCTCCTGATCTATCATTCAGCAAAGAAGGAAGACACACAGCCTGCGCCGCTTCATAAATAAATTAAAAAATAAAGTCCGCTCGTCACCTGCAGCTCAACCAGAGAGTGCCGTAACGTCTCCACCATTACTAAACCCAGTGGTGGGCAGCGCTAATCCAAAAATTAGCTCCACAATATCTAAAGCACTTATGAAAATATTTAGGTCCGCAACTTCAAAACCACTTATGTCATAGAAAAACTAGCAGAAGCTAATTTTAAAGCACAAGTTCAATTTGACACTTACTGCCAGACAATTCATGTATAATATATGTACAACACTGCCAACTAGTGGTGTATGAATCATTTTACAACTTAATCCTACAACCACTGATTGCTGGGGATGTGATTTCCTGAAACAGACCTTTAGCTCCTGGTGTAAAAATTAAAAAGTTGTTGAGGATTGCTAGTTCGGCTGCTTCTTTGTCTTTTTCTTTTGTTTGTTGTAGATTTTTCATTAAAGAAGCATCAATAAAGTAATTAAAACTGTTTATTGGGAAAACTGAAGTGA
>NW_013954486.1:4036-13336 GCF_001266775.1 Austrofundulus limnaeus | reverse complement strand
CACTTCCTGTTATGACTTCAGTGTGTGTGGTTGACTCGCTCAGCTCATGGCTGAATAAACCCCTCACTCCAGAATTCTGGTGTTGTATGGCAATATTTCTATCACAGATCATCTTATTTAACACTTGTGTTTTCATCTGACTTCAGTCGTTATTGAACACGTATATTTCTTACAGTTTTGCGTCTTAATTTTAGAAAGTGCAAATCTGTTTATGAATTATAAAAATTAGTAAGATCGCTAAAGCACAAATGAAATATTTAGGTCCGCAATTAGTGGATTTGTGCTTCAGAGGGCTGGTGCCACCACTGATAAAACCTGTCGCAGGTCCATTCTGAGCTCAGAAGATGTTTGTTTATGTTCATGACAGAAGTAGAACTTTTTTCAGTTTTGTTTTTATTTAGGGAAAGTTAACAACTGCACGTCAGTGCTTCTCTTCTGAATAAAAGCCTGGTGCATGTAAACACGAGTCGATACGTTCAGATTATTTAATCTGAATACATTTAAATCCGATCAAAGAATTTTGTGCATGTAAACACAGCTATTGTTCCTGTTTTTTCATTTAGTTTTATTCAAGCATCTGAGAGTAACTTAGACAGTGCACACTCACATGGTGGCTGTTAGCACAACACAACCTCACCTTTCATTTCAACTGGTTTGGCTCTTTTTTCCCCTAAATCACCACACTTATTTGATACTGAATTGGTAAAAATATAAATATATTGCAATGCACTGCTGAATCAATATTTTTACCCAACCCTAACTGAGAGCCAGTGTTTGGGAGAACTTCAGCTTCTATGAAGCAAAAAGGAGAAAAAAGTATGTTTACACGAGTCATGAAGACGTCTCCACCTGGAGGAGGAAGACAACCAGGCTGTGGTTGATGCTACTGCTGAAAGTATGAGTTAAAGTGGCTCACAGTGCCAGGGTTCCTGCAGTTTAAACAAAGTTCAATTTAAGACTTTTTAATGCCAACTGAAATTAAATTTAAGACCAATTTCATAATAAACACAAACATGATAAAAAATAAAACTGTAGAAGAAACTCACGAATCAAAGTATTTTTGGTTGAAGTATTCAAATATTGATAATAGACCAACTGTTTTTATCCAGATCGAACTGATTTTTCATCAAATATAGCAAAAACATTCTTATCAGTCAGTTTAACGACCCAAAATTTGTGGTTTTAGGACCCACAGTGGGGTCTTAACCCCAATTTGCTGCAGATGAAACCTTAAAGTGACATCAAAATCTGTAAGAACAGTTAATGCATTTTTGAAAAGACAGCATTAACATATTACAAGATGAATTTCTCGTTGCTCAGATGGAAAGTTGTTGAGATATTTTCATGTGAAGTAACAGGAAGTGATGTCAAAGGGGAATGTTTGCATGTGAATATTATAAAACAATAAATGTTACCAATTATTTTAATATTTGAGATGAATTACAATCATCCTAAATACAATGTGTTAACATTTTTAAGACTTCTGACAGATTGGTTTAAGACATTTTAAGGCTAATTAAGGCCTTATTTTTGGATTGATGAATTCAAGGACTTTAAGGATCTGCAGGAACCCTGAGTGTTAACACTTCAATTTAAATAATTTTTAATAAATTTGTGAGAAATTTTCTCTCCAAATAGTATCAGAATACAAATGTGAGAATCTCCTACCCTTCTTAGAGTGTGTAGTTGTGTTTTGACACACAGCAGCTCTGACAGAAAACTAATTCAGGTCTATAAAGTAAGCTTACATTAAATAATATATGTTGAAGAAACTATTGTAAAGCTGTCTGTCTTCATTTAACTTCTGTAAAATATTTATTAAATGGCTGCACAAGTGTGTACTAAAGGTGGAGGTGGGCCTGTGTGAACATATCAGGCAATGTGTTTTTAAACAACACAAAACAATCAAACTGTACAAGTATTGTTTTGTATCTACCCCCTGCTTTAACTTTAACAAACCTTTTTATGATCTGAAATGTGTCACTACAGGTGACCTGTGAGTGCACATTTTATTATTTTTTTACACATTAGTGCCATTCTTTCTGGAGAACCAAACCAAAATGGTTGTCAGTACCAAACACTGCTCACCTTGTGTGTAGGCTGCATCATCAGAACCCACGCTGAGCCTGCGAGGCTCACTCGGACCCTCGCTGTGTGGCGACAGTGGGTCTGAAAGATGCAGGGGCTCCGGCTCCACGAAGTGGTGGTCTGAAGGTAGGCTGAGGAGGTTGTTGGGCTCAAAGGTGGGGGACACGACTCCGGGAGACACGGCGGGGGGTTTGTTAGGAGACACTGTGATTTTAAATGTGTATTTGGTGTTGGGCTGAGTCACCACCACACGGGGGGACGAAGCTGTGCCTCCACCTCCCACAGAGGATCGGGACTTGGGGGGGTGGTGGTGAATGTAGGCAGGGCCCATGCTCACTTGGCCCCCCATGTTTCTTGCTCCTGAGGGTCCCTGCAGGGGAGCGTTAGCTGAGATGTAGACTGTAGGAGGATTCCTGGCTCCGCTGTCGTCACTGGAGGCGTTAGCAGAAATGTAGAACTTGGGTTGGGAGCGGGAGCCGGCGGGCGCCATCATGGCCTCCTCACCGGGAGCGGTAGCAGCTGTAGGAGAATTGGCAGAGATGAAAACGGTGGGCTGGCTGCACCTCGAGCCCGGACCTCCCATGGATTGTGGAGTGATGGGGACAGAAGCCATCCCTGTTGAAGAGGAGGAGGAGGAGGAGGGGCAGGCAGAGGAGGAGCAGGAGGAACGGGGACCACTGCTGGTCCGCAGCACAGCTGTGGCAG
Source organism: Austrofundulus limnaeus (assembly GCF_001266775.1). Taxonomy (NCBI): domain Eukaryota; kingdom Metazoa; phylum Chordata; class Actinopteri; order Cyprinodontiformes; family Rivulidae; genus Austrofundulus; species Austrofundulus limnaeus. The sequence goes on along the minus strand of NW_013954486.1, from coordinate 10,543 downwards.
AACCGCTCCTCTGAGGAGATTCAAGTTTGATCTCGATCTGATTCTTGCGAGGCCCGGTGGAGATGTTCTGGATGTTGTACTGGCTGATGCTGGACAGGGAGGTGGGCATGAGAGAGGAGGAAGAGGAGCACGAGGAGACGCCGCTGGAGGACGCCTGGCTTCCAACGGGGAAGACGGAGGGAGCCTGGGGGTTAGTGGGGGAACAGATGGGCATGTAGACATGAGAGGTCTGCTGCTGGGGCTGAGAGATGGGGCTGAACTGAGCCCTGCCCCCCTGCTGCTGGCCCTGCCGGGCCGTACTGGACTGACGAATGTAGATGGAGTTACCCTGTGGACTGCTGAGGCCTGACTGCGGCCCCCCGCGTATGAGCAAAGAGGTGGGCGTGTTGCGGCCCGTCTGAAGGTTGGGTGCCAGGGTCACGGTGATGGGCTTGAAGCGAGGCGTGTGCTGAGGACTCATCGCTGCTCCTTTTGCACCCAGAGGGCAGAGGACGTGGTGCTGAGGAGGTGGCTGCTGACGCTCCATCACACCATAAACATTAAGAGAGGAGGGAACCTGCACCGTGGCCGACTCGGGCTCCTGCTGGAAGGAGGCCTGGCCTGTCAGGAGGGGCCCGTCACTCAGGCTGTGGGCCAAAGTCCGGCTGCCATTCATTCTCGAGCTGTCCCGAGCTGGGGCCACATGCACATTCTGACACTGCAAGCCCAGGTTCAGCTGGGTCATGTGATTACAAAGCCTAGGGAAGCCGGGCTCTTCAGGAAGACTCACTGTTCCTTCTTCGCTGCACAGGTAGCCTGGACTCACCTGGGACAGGTACTCACAGCAGGCGTCCAAGTTGTTGTTATTCTGCAACAAAAACAGAAAATCAAATTCATTTCTTCAACAACCTGAGGGTTTTAACAATGAGCATCCATCATTTCATCAAGTAGCTGAAGATACTTCTGTGTTCCTCTGGTTCTGGAGGTGAAACTGACCTCAGATACTCAGATTAATTATCTCAGATTAATTATCTCAGATTAATTATCTCACATTAATTATCTCAGATTAATTATCTCACATTAATTATCTCAAATTAATTATCTCAAACAAAAAAAGTGGATTTTTTTAGATACGCTTCTTAAGGATATGTTCATTGAAGCCTGTCTGAGATGAAACTTTAAAGGGATCCATGATTAGTTTTAACATCAGACTTTATTTAATAAACATATTAACTGTAAAATAAAGACTGTAAAAATACTGTAGGATGTTTAATTTTGTACATTTTTAAAAATATATTTTAACACGGACGGAGCCATTTTATTTCCACACAAAGCATTCTGGGTAAATGATGACGTGGATAGGTCCTCGGTGCGAGGCTGCTAGCGAGCTATATCCACCCTGAAGGTTAATCTTGGACAATATCTGATGATCGACTCTTTTAAATGAAACCAGAGAGCGTTGACAGAGAGGAGAAGGTAGAAATGACTCAGCCTGGAACTGAAAATATGGATGGAGGACAACAGAGCTGCTTCATGGAAGAACAACCTCAGATTAGCCTGTTAGCATTAGCCCCGATACTATCACCATATATATGTATTAGCTCAGCGCTACACATTCTCCTCTCATCACTGAGGTCCTCCATCCACATGACAGAGAGGGGAACACAAAATGACTCAGCCTGGAACTGAAAATATGGATGGAGGACAACAGGTTAGCTTGATTGTCGCGCTAGCGCGACAATCAAGCTAACCTGTTGTCCTCCATCCATATTTTCAGTTCCAGGCTGAGTCATTTCTACCTTCTCCTCTCTGTCAATGCTCTCTGGTTTCATTTAAAAGAGTCGATCATCAGATATTGTCCAAGATTAACCTTCAGGGTGGATATACACTCACCGGCCACTTTATTAGGTACACCTGTCCAACTGCACGTTAACACTTAATTTCTAATCAGCCAATCACATGGCGGCAACTCAGTGCATTTAGGCATGTAGACATGGTCAAGACAATCTCCTGCAGTTCAAACCGAGCATCAGTATGGGGAAGAAAGGTGATTTGAGTGCCTTTGAACGTGGCATGGTTGTTGGTGCCAGAAGGGCTGGTCTGAGTATTTCAGAAACTGCTGATCTACTGGGATTTTCACGCACAACCATCTCTAGGGTTTACAGAGAATGGTCCGAAAAAGAAAAAACATCCAGTGAGCGGCAGTCCTGTGGGCGGAAATGCCTTGTTGATGCCAGAGGTCAGAGGAGAATGGGCAGACTGGTTCGAGCTGATAGAAAGGCAACAGTGACTCAAATAACCACCCGTTACAACCGAGGTAGGCAGAAGAGCATCTCTGAACGCACAGTACGTCGAACTTTGAGGCAGATGGGCTTCAGCAGCAGAAGACCACACCGGGTGCCACTCCTTTCAGCTAAGAACAGGAAACTGAGGCTACAATTTGCACAAGCTCATCGAAATTGGACAAGAGAAGATTGGAAAAACGTTGCCTGGTCTGATGAGTCTCGATTTCTGCTGCGACATTCGGATGGTAGGGTCAGAATTTGGCGTCAACAACATGAAAGCATGGATCCATCCTGCCTTGTATCAACGGTTCAGGCTGGTGGTGGTGGTGTCATGGTGTGGGGAATCTTTTCTTGGCACTCTTTGGGCCTCTTGGTACCAATTGAGCATCGTTGCAACGCCACAGCCTACCTGAGTATTGTTGCTGACCATGTCCATCCCTTTATGACCACAATGTACCCAACATCTGATGGCTACTTTCAGCAGGATAATGCTCCATGTCATAAAGCTGGAATCATCTCAGACTGGTTTCTTGAACATGACAATGAGTTCACTGTACTCAAATGGCCTCCACAGTCACCAGATCTCAATCCAATAGAGCATCTTTGGGATGTGGTGGAACGGGAGATTCGCATCATGGATGTGCAGCCGACAAATCTGCGGCAACTGTGTGATGCCATCATGTCAATATGGACCAAAACCTCTGAGGAATGCTTCCAGCACCTTGTTGAATCTATGCCACGAAGAATTGAGGCAGTTCTGAAGGCAAAAGGGGGTCCAACCCATTACTAGCGTGGTGTACCTAATAAAGTGGCTGGTGAGTGTAGCTCGCTAGCAGCCTCGCACCGAGGACCTATCCACGTCATCATTTACCCAGAATGCTTTGTGTGCAAATAAAATGGCTCCGTCCGTGTTAAAATATATTTTTAAACTTTTGGTTTAAAAATGATAAAAACTAAACATCCTACAGTATTTTTACAGTCTTTATTTTACAGTTAAAATAAATGTTTATTAAATAAAGTCTAATGTTACAACTAATCATGGATCCCTTTAAGACAAATCCTTGCATCGTATCCATTCTAACTGTTTATTGTTATTTAAGCTGATTGGAACCTGATGAGTGTCAAACACACAATCTAATAACAAGAAGCAAACTCTTTATTTTGAGTCTGAACACAGCAGTGTTTTCCTAAGTGCAAAAACAAGATGAAAAGCAACAATTGTGCCTTTTTGAACAATATGACTTATTAAGGAACTGCTAACAGAAATACACGTCTGTAACAAAGTTAACGTTTTAAACATTTTGCATTTTACTGTTTTAAACTCCTCATTTTAAATGCAGAACATGGCATGAAACAAAACATTTCACATATACACCCAACCCATATAGATGTGCATTAACCCTCCTGCAGACTGAGACACGAGGCTCACTGAATGCTTTTACCCTTGGACTAAAATGTCTGGGTCATCTTCCTGCTCTAACAGTCAGAGTTAGGATGGTAGAGCCACTCCCATTGGGAATTTAAGGTGAAGTTTTTCTTTGGTGCGTCACATACAGTGTGGTGTTTGTGGTACAGTAACCAGATCCATACAGTGCATTAGCATCTGCAGTGTACCTTTCTTTGTACCGACACTCGTGAAGGAGAAAAAAATTTACCAGTTATACAAATTCTCCAATTTCACATAGAATTCAAACATTCAAAAACCATCCAACTCAGACCGTTCATTGATGTTTAAAGTCAGAATGATTAGAAATTACTTTAGCAAAATCACTTAAAACGTGTTTCTGCTTTTGATTTTGATTTGATTTATTGATTTAACAGGAAAAGATTACTGAAAATCAAGCCTGACTATAATTGCTGTTTTACAGCAGGTTCCTGTTCTGCAGCACATAAAACACTCAGAAATACAGCATCACAATCACATCATTATTATTACACCATAGACACAAAGACAAACATTTTTTCTGTTTATTCTGTTTTTATTCCGTTCACAACTGAAGTGTGAGTTATAGTCAATAAAATACTGGGCCTCGTGCAAGAAACATTCGTACAAAAACATTTGTTCTTAAGCTGTGCGTACGAATGATTTAGGATAATTTATGGCATTCACCAACTTTGTTGTAAGATTTCTTTTTCAGATACGAACAAAATTCAGGAGTGGTCCAGACCTGTCGTATATTTTACCAGCAGTCAGTCTGCTGTTATCCAGACGGGTTTTCTTCACTAATAACTTTATATTTCATTAGTTTGAAGATATTTAGAGTTGAAAATAAATCACACTCCATAATTATGTTGACAAAAGACTGATTGAATTGGAATTATAATTTCAAATGTAATAATGTAGAATAATGATATAAATAGGTTAAATTAAATTAAATTGGCTGTTTATGCTGTTGTATAACACTACAATATTAATAAGAATATCTCAAACTACAAACCAAATAAAATTATGCATTAATTAAAGTTTAATTTCTCTTGGTATATAATGAGCTTTATTCAAACATAGATTGTTATTTTTGTATAAATGTGTAACCATGTTAGGACTAATACTTGGATGTAGATCTCCAACCTACTGCAGGATTTTGAGGCCTATATTATGGTCTAAATAGTTTACAAGAAATCAGACAATAATATATGTGATCCATCATATCAAAATGAGGATTAAGTCAAATTTGGTCAAAATGACCTAATTACATTTTCAGATTCTTGTCTTTAAAAGCTACATTTTGATACCTGGATCATTCTGATATCATCATTAAATCCATATATATGACTTAATTTGTCTTGTTGGTTACAATAATACATAAATTTTTGGTCTGAATCCTAATTTTGTGTCATTTTAATGAGGAAATTTTGATGTCCTTATAAAGAGGAAACCTCAAATTATATTTGAATATTGAGATTTACCAGATAAAAAGAAACAAAACTTTACTAACTCACAGGGAAAATCTCAACATTTTAAGGTGTTTTTCCTCAAAATCAGTTTGTTGTTGCTACTGCTCAAAAAATGCTTCAAATTTTAGTTTTATGATTATATTTCAAACAGTTCATTCAAATGATACATTAATAAGACTTTTATTCATTATATTTTAAACAAAATGCTATTTTTGTTAACATTTTAGTCAAAACACTACAGTATATTTGCCTTTTTCTCCTTATACAACTTTTGGACCTAATCCTGGTTTCGATGTGACGGGTCAGATATCAGTGATGTTTAGGAATATATCCAATAATGTTTCTTGTTGTTCAGTCAGACTTCATTTTGCAGACATCAGTTTTTTGTGGTCAGAGATTTTGAAGCCTGTTTACCTGCAGAACACAGCGGGAAACAACACCTTCTGGGACTTCAGGGAACTTTTGACGCAGTTCGTGTAAAACCTGAGTGTCAATCCGATGGCTTCCCTGGGCCATTCGTATGTTGCCAGGTCAGGACTGATGGTTGTGTTCAGTGCACTTGGACGTCAGTTGTGGCAGCAAACGGCTCTCATTTTGAACGTCTAGACTGAAAGGAAAAGAAAAAAGGAAATAAAAAACAAGAACAGTTATCTAGCTGTAAAAATATTTAGTTTAAAAAGTAGATCCAATAGCCCTATCACTCTATAGTTTATATTCTGAATGAAAACTTGACATATTGTTAATAAAGCCTGTTGCTTTACAATTTAATAAGAAAAGTCAGAACGTCTAAGAGGCAGAGAAAGATCTAATGAGATCTGTTTCAAGTGTGCTCTCCAAGGTTTGTGGCTGTCTGTTTCATTACGCCTGGGAGCTTTCAAAACACAATTTCAGAGGCCTTCAATGAGAACAGGCAGCATTCATTTAAGAGGCCCTCCTCACCACAAAGCTCTGTTAATAAAAGAGTAGCAAAGGGAGGAAACCACCTCTGACTGCCTGCTGAGGAAACCAGCCTTTCCAATTCATCCCAACACCATAACTCATTTATTAAGAAAAGAAAGGGGCTGAACAGTAGTCTGAACTGGACACAAATCTTCAGACAGTTCTGTTGCTGTAAGACAGCTCTGTGAAACACTTGGCTCTCATGTAGCACAAAAACAAATCACAAGGAAAGCTACAGAGATAAATACTTTCATTAAGGACCTAGTATTCTTCAGGAATATCACCCACTGTCTGCTGGGTTTTAAATTCAGATCACCTCACTAATAGGGGTGTAAGAAAATATCGATACACTGAAATATCGCGATATTTCATTTCCTGATACTGTATCAATATTCTAAAGCCCTGTATC
>NW_013954486.1:1842-3036 GCF_001266775.1 Austrofundulus limnaeus | reverse complement strand
CACACACACACACACACACACACACACACACACACACACACACACACACACACACAAAAGAAGGCAGCATTTTGACAGCTTATCTCTGAACCATCAGATCAGAGCACTGAGCTGTCATATTGGAGGTGTGCAAAAAGGTCCAGATTAACTAAATCACTCTCAGTCTTAACTGTCACAAATATTTAACTGAATTAAAAACAAACATTTAACTGAATTAAACCCAGTTTGTGAGTTTAACTGGTTGAGCAGAACCACTGGAGGCTTTAAAGCTCTGAGGCTGAATTATTTACTGGGACAACATGTTACAGCAGTCATTTAGTCTTTATTAAACCAAATAAACACTGTGTTTCAGCAAACAAACAAGTGAGTGAGGTGATGAACTAACGTGTGGAGGATTAATAAATCCACGGTTTGATGATTAAATGTTAATTAAACTGGTTAATTTAGCGACGTTTCAACGAAGAAAAGCTGAGTGGAAAAAGTAGCATTAAGCTAACAAGATGGACTACAAAACATCGTATTAAGTTCATAAAACTAACCAATAATCACCACTAAAGCACAGGAAGGCCTTAGAGATAATAAGTTTGTAACTTTACTCAGTTATTAGCTCATGAGGCTCACATCCAGTTAGCTACCTGTTGAAGGCTAAAACTTTTTCCACATCTGAACCAGTTTGGTCCACTGGCCGCAGCTTTGTTTGTTTCAACCAAAGCCCAGTAAAGCTCCAGCTCGGTGCTAACTAACCCCACTCTGAATACGTAATAAAACTTACCTTTCAGCCGCCGCCGCTCCCCGGGGCGCCTTCAACACCTGACACCGCCGCCGGAGCTCCGAAGGGCCGCGGAGCTGAGAGCAGCAGCCGAGCGGGGAGAAGAGGAGCCACCACACCGAGGCCCCGGGCCTTCGTGTCCCCGGAACAGCGTCAGAGGCAGGAAAAAGGGCCAGCCTCGGCCCTCCTGGTCTGACAGAGACTCAGGGAGAAGTTTCTGACAGCTCCTCGTCCTCTGCCCCCCTCCCCGCAGCAGCCCGTCACTTTTCTCTTTTTCCTCACTTCAGCAGATACGAATCAAAATACTGACAGAATATGGCGGCCGCTGCAGCACGTACTATCGCGAGAAGAAGAAGAAGAAGAAGAAGAAGAAGAAGAAGAAGAAGAAGAAGAAGAAGAAGAAGAAGAAGAAGAAGAAGAAGAAG
>NW_013954486.1:0-438 GCF_001266775.1 Austrofundulus limnaeus | reverse complement strand
CGTGGTCTCTAACCTCTGTAGTGTGAGAGCCTCGTGAACAGACTCATGGTCTCTAACCTCTGTAGTGTGAGAGCCTCGTGAACAGACTCATGGTCTCTAACCTCTGTAGAGTGAGAGCCTCGTGAACAGACTCATGGTCTCTAACCTCTGCAGTGTGAGACCCTCGTGAACAGACTCATGGTCTCTAACCTCTGCAGTGTGAGAGCCTCGTGAACAGACTCATGGTCTCTAACCTCTGCAGTGCGAGAGCCTCCTGAACAGACTCGTGGTCTCTAACCTCTGTAGTGTGAGAGCCTCGTGAACAGACTCGTGGTCTCTAACCTCTGTAGTGTGAGAGCCTCGTGAACAGACTCATGGTCTCTAACCTCTGTAGTGTGAGAGCCTCGTGAACAGACTCATGGTCTCTAACCTCTGTAGTGTGAGAGCCTCGTGAACAGA
>NW_013954485.1:35778-38063 GCF_001266775.1 Austrofundulus limnaeus | reverse complement strand
GGGAGCTGCAGCAGGCGTGCAGACCACCGTGGGAGCTGCAGCAGGCGAGGAAACGTAATGTTATGCATATAACTACTGTTCCCTGAAGGAAAGGAACGAGGTACAACACATGTTGGCCCCGCTGCACAGCTGGGCTCGGTGAAGAGCAGTATAACTAAGGAGTGACTGTGATGCGACAATATTTATATGTGCAGGCGGAGCCTGACATCTGTCGTCATCACGTCACCTGCCTAAAGGCGTGATTAGAGGTGGCTTCAGCCAGGACACGCAGGAGCGTGGTTCCCATACATGATGTTGTACCTCGTTCCTTTCCTTCAGGGAACAGTAGTTATATGCATAACATTACGTTTCCTCGCCTGCTGCAGCTCCCACGGTGGTCTGCACGCCTGCTGCAGCTCCTACACTGGTCTCTTAAATCGATGCAGCTCACATGGTAGTTTCCACGCATGCTGCAGCCTCCAAAATGGTTTCTACAGCCACTACAGCTTACCAATTTGAATTAAAAAAGCTCAATTTCTTGGAAGTTGGACACTGCTAATAGTAACAACCCAATCCACTGAAAAAAACACTTAACAACAATAAATATTCTGGAGTTTGACGTGTGCACAATGCTTCCTTCACCTTTCAGTCTGCCCCCTCAAATATGCATTCCTCGAATGGGCCCAGTATCCACACAGAGGGTACATAAAGATGAGTAAATAAATTAGTGACAGATTATCTGACTTTATGGTGTCGCCTGTTGACTTAATCATGTTGCTTGATTACCTTATAATTTATTCAGGGGCCTTCATGCAGCCTAGACAGAATCACTGCCTGTTCTTCATTAGCTCTCTGGTTTCTCCATGCATTATTAAGTATTCAGCCTCCAGGCCAACTGTTACACTTTCTCACAGAGTATCCTGGCAAACAAAGAGGTGTCACCTCATTCAAAAGCCATTTTGTATTCATTATATAAAGATTAAATGGTGACATGCAAGAAGAAACTCTAATATTATGAGTATGACCAGTATAAACCTATCTGCATAATCCATTGTAGTTTTTGTAATATGCTTTGTTTGCCAGATTAAAGTGAGAGACTTTGAGGTGGATTGTCTCTAAGAAGCCACTTGTAAAGCTGAAACAGAGACATAAGCATCTGTGGCAGCAGCAGTGTGGCACAGCAAGCCTTTGGCAATTCAACAGGACTAATGACTTCATTAGTGAAAGAAGCTAATTAGGATTAACAAGCCTCCTCTCACAACACGCTGGCATCGATGCACTTAAACCACCATCTGTACAGACCAGAGGTATGACTTCTGTACTTTTGAAGTGGACTTCACACAAACCTTTATCACTGAGGAGATTTGTAAAAATTAAGGTTTCATCAATCGGGTAATTTTTCTTCAAAGTTTTTCTTCATCATTTCTGTTTCCACAGTGAGGTGCCATTTTCAGACCAAACTGTTAACTGAACAGCAGGTAGATGTTCACATTTTGCTGAATCGGGTTGTGTGGCGCCGCCATATTGGATGGGTCTCTCCTCACTCTAGGCAATACCAGATCAAGCGACTATGCCCTTATTTGGTATATTAATCTACTCAGTTTTGAAAGCACATCACATGGATCTGGTCCCAAATGAGGCAGTGGTCATGTCCCCCTAGTGGTCTGGCTTAGTTACTGTTTGCAATCGATCTTTTCGGTGTTCCATGCATAATGTCTGTTATTTTGACAGGTAAAAGAATTGTACTTGTAAATGTGATTCGTACTTGTAATGTGGCAAAGTTGTAACAAATTCATGTAGGTTTATAGACTTACATGTACAAATTTAGACTCTTACACATACAGTGATTCTGATAGTTATCTTATCCCATAGTTTTGTTGCTCATTCAAACGCTGAAGAGAGCACTCCAGGACAGAAAACAGGCAGAATGGCTCAGATTGTCAGGATTAGAGGTGATGTTAAAATGTAAATATACTTTTGTATATATACGTATATGTGCATGTGTGTGTGTGTGTGTGTGTGTGTGTGTGTTTGTCTTAAGGAATAATCTCGAGGGAAGGAGCACAATCAGGAAGAGAGTTGAGCAATCAGGGAGGATGCCGTGTGAGTGTGTGTGTGACTTGAATGTACACGGTTCAAATTATTGTTTGTTCATATTGATGTTTGCTCTCAAATCGATGATACTGCGCGCTCAAGTCAATGGCACAAATCTAAAGCCATAAAGATGTTGTAGAAGATACTCCAACATAACTTCTCATATTTAACCTAATTAATATCGACTAATATTAATATAGTTAATATACGAG
>NW_013954485.1:33502-34778 GCF_001266775.1 Austrofundulus limnaeus | reverse complement strand
AGAGTTCTGTTCTTTAAAGGAGGCCTTCCGTGGTCAAGTTCAAAGGCAGGTGGAACGTTTATTCCACCCAGGGTGACCACTACAATGTTCATCTCCAGCATTGCTCTTGTAATCTTTTTCATTATATTTTTAAGAACTTTGATCAAATCTTTGTACTTTGTTTTTCTTAAAGCAGATGGGCGTGAGTGTGGTGCTTTCACCACACTCAGAATGTGATAGAGTTTGGTCTGATGTACGGTCATGAGTATAATCATCCTCAGGCTTTACTTGCTRGAATATTGTCTTTAAGTGGAAAAGTGTGGCACCCTAGGGTGCCATCTGTCACATTCTTTTATTATGTTCTGTTGAGGCTGTGAAAGCAGTGTGTTTCCTCCAGGGCTTTTCCTCACATGTGTGTTAGGATGACCCACAGAGATGTGCTTTATCTGACACAGAAAACAAACAGGCTGTAGACTCTGAGTCACCCGAGTGACCACTGACAATTTATACTCAAGCATCCAGCTTCATTCTGGTTTCACTGCCTTTAATTTGAAAAGCAGTCTGATAAGCCAGAGCATCTTTAGTTCTCTGAAAAGCTGCACGCTGTGCTGATTTATAAAGCTGGTAGAATATTGTTGGTTCAGCTCCCCTGCTGAAAACTCTCCAAAGCCTTCATCCTGTTGTAATCCACTGYAGTCTAAATGCGCTGAAACGAAATAAAGGCTATGGATTGGGTGTAAATTAAATAAAATACCTGCTGTTATAAAGCATGTCTTGCTTAATGATGAAGTCACTAGCTGCTGATCTTGACCAACATCTTCTTTATGAGTTCTTTTTAGAAGCAGAACAGTTACACAGGTTTTTATTTGTGACAAAAGGTGTGCTGAGCGAGCTGAAAATCAGTTTGCRTCTCTTGTCTAAAACTACCTCACAGATCAATGTGGTTTATTTAGTTTATATTGTGTTTTCACTCCTCGTCAGGTTCAGTCATCCYCCATCATAAACATAATCTTTTCTGGACAGGACATCCCACTTCCAACTTTGGTCAGCAACCTTGGTGTCTGTTTTGACCCTCACCTTTCCTTTGACACTCACGTGAAACATCTGTGCAAAACTTCCTTTTTTAATCTAAAAAACATTAACAGTCTCATCCTACACCAAACCACGCCCACATACACTCACATTGGAGGCACGTTTTTGTACGTCTACCCTAATTGGCTGAATCCTGTGGCTTTGGGCTGATCCTGGGCTGAACAGAACTAGCCCCAATGAGCGGCAAACAGAGGGGGCGTGGCGA
>NW_013954485.1:30196-32502 GCF_001266775.1 Austrofundulus limnaeus | reverse complement strand
TTTACAGGATTTATCCAACGAAATGTATTGACTGTGGGGGAGTCCCAGAGCTGACCCCCAAGGCATGAGGCAGACATAAAGGGAGGCCAGAGCCAAAGACCCCTGGAGGAACCCCGAGCACCGGGCCCCCAGGTACACCTACGCGGGGAGAGCTGCACACCCACCCCCAGGTCAAACCGTAGGGGAGACCCGGGAGAACCCCACCAGCGACCACAGGCTGCCAAATGCTTTATGATTAGAAAAAAAAATAGATGCTGCACTGTAGTCGAAAAATGTGCTTTTATGTCTTTGTAATTACATTCAGTCTCTAATACAGTAAATATGACAAAATCATTATGTTTGGGTTTTCATCAGGCACTCCGGCTTCCTACCACAGACCAAAAACATGACTGTYAGGTTAATTGGTAAAYCTAAATTGTCCCTGGGTGTGAGTGAGAGAGTGAATGTTTGTCTTGTTTGTCTCCATGTATGGCCCTGTGATGGACTTTCGACCTGTCCATGGAGTATCCCGCCCCTCGCACTGCTGGATATGGGCACCAGTGACCCTCTTGACTCTGAAAGGAAAAAGCATGTATAGATGATGGATGGATGGATGGATGGATAGATGGATGTTGTTAAACTTTTTTTTTCTTCCCATCTGGATACTGGGTATCTGAGCAAGTACACTATTTGTCTGGATGAATGTGTGTGTCTTAAGTGGAAATAGAAAATTGCAAACCATTCATTCCTGGCTTCAACATTAATGTCTCACTTGGGCAACTTTGCTCAGATTGCTCATTTTCCAGCTGCTGCTTTTTAATTGAAGTCTCTTCGATGGAATTGGAAAGCTAGTTTCCATGGAGGTTCATTTAGCAGCAGGAGCAGAGCTCTGTTTGTGCTTTAACGTCATGAAAGTCAAAGAGTTTGACATGCCTAAAGTTCAGTCTTGTGTGTTTGCAGCCAATGACCTGAATACTGGCGTTCTATTTTGGTCTTACACACAACAACCACGAGGATCAAATGCTGCATTTATAAAAAGCTTATCAAATTTTCAATTAAGAATATTAGTTACATGTCAACTGACATAACAGAAGCATTTTTCATATGAAGCACTGCACTAAAGAAATAAACATTTTAATACAATAGAGCCAATCAAGGCACTAACAATCTATCATTTGGTTGATGGTCCTGTTTTGCATGTGACCAACCTGTTTGTCCACCATGGCAGTGCTTATAAGGCTGAGTTCACCTGAAACTCCTCASACTGAAGAAGTCTCTTGGAGGAGAGATGAAATGTTTCATTAAAGAAGAACCCATCCAGAGGACCTACTTATTTTTTCTTTTTGACTTCCTCATTTTAATTTATCAGATGATGAATTAATTTATTGTTTATTGTGACGGGCCTAGCATTGTACTGATATGTTCATTCTCAATGGACATTTATGCAGCTGAAACAGGTGAACTACTAGTGCATACAACACATCCAACATTTTCAACATAAACTTTAATGTGACATGGTATTTGTGTCTTTAAAAATGTCTTTGCTTACTTCAGTAAAAAGCTTGAGTTGATAGTTTAACTTCTACAGGAGTATTTTTAAACCCTAGTATCTATACTTACACCTGAGTGACGAATCTTCCAGGCAAATCCCACTGAGATTGCAGATCTGTTTTTCAAGGGCTGGGCCTGAAGGCCACCTGCACAGTTTTGGAGTGTGGGGGAAACCGGAGTAGCCAGAGAAAACCCACACAASCACAATAAGATCATGCAAACTCCACACAGAAAGACCACAGGTCCGAACAGAGATTGAACCCAAGACCTTCTAGCTGTGAGGCAYAASTGCTAACCACTGAGCCGTCGCGCTGAATGTAAAGACTTTTGACAAGTTTGCTTAAAACAAAAATAATGTGAATCTAATAAGTCTGTCAGTTAAAACAAGGCAGCTGTAAACAGTAAGACAATTATAGTTGTTTAAAAGAAGTTTACACCTAATTAAAGTAAGCTGATGTTCCTAAATGTCCTACTGCATGCACCTCACTGATTTAAATGTTTTTAATGAAAACGTAAATAGTAACACTGGCTGCCAAATGCATTCTCACCCAAAAGTACTAAAGTTTTATTGCATTTGCTGTGGTAGAAATACAAAGTGTTCTTCCACAACAACAATAAAAAGCCAGATAACTTAAGTGTATTAAACGACCATGCATGACCTCCCTGTGCAGACGTCAACATCAATAATTTTTACTATGGAGTCACAGCAGTGTCATTTACGTGTCTCTCCACAACTGCTGAGGCGGTGCGATCTGACTAATGTGAGACTATTTATG
>NW_013954485.1:27443-28864 GCF_001266775.1 Austrofundulus limnaeus | reverse complement strand
TCCTTAATCTCCCCTCAGAGATGCAAATTACTGTCATTTGACAAGGTCCTGGTAAATGAAGGAGTTTCTGGAAAATGCTGGGAGTCCTAGTGTTAAGTGTATTAAACGACCATGCATGACCTCCCTGTGCAGACGTCAACATCAATAATTTTTACTATGGAGTCACAGCAGTGTCATTTACGTGTCTCTCCACAACTGCTGAGGCGGTGCGATCTGACTAATGTGAGACTATTTATGGATGTCAGCAAGAGCTSCATGATTAAATATGTCAAGTGTGGGAGACAAAGCTTTCATAACATGGAAAATTTACACCATAACGTTCCTCTGACTGTTTCCACCCTTCTGAATTATCTAATGGCTTTGGTTTTACATATGCAGCCTCTCCCCATGTTCCCTTCGCTGTGTTGATAATAAACAAAAGCACAAGATTTAAATTAATTAAGATTTAACTCATATTATTAATGTGTGAGCTCCTACATAAATGTTGAATTAAGTTTTAAACTAACTTCACAGCTGTTTTATACTGGAGACACAAGTACAGTCATCAAGATAAGATCCGAATGCTTTTATGTTGATAAAAAGATGGCATCAAATTTAGTGTGGTCTACATTCAGTCTGCATTTTCTAATCATCCAGAACAATCACCACCACTAACAAATATGAGCGTCACAAGTTTGCAGGAATGATTACAGAATTAATTAAATTTGAACAATGACAGGATTCATCAAACTGACCAGCACAAAATACTTTGTCAAAACTGCTGATTAACTAAAAAAACCAAGCCTCAAAAATCTTGGTATTATTTTTGACTCTGTCATGACAATGCAGAAATCAAGTCTCTTGTGTCAAAAGCTGAATTGGAGATGTTTATCCATGTTTTTTTTTTCATCCAGTCTAGATTATAGTCTTTTCATGCTGGCGTGGTGGGAGACAAGAAACCAGGAGAGTTCAAAGCTGATGCTTGCGCTTGATTTTGTTGCTGTTCCAGGTTAGCTGCAGCTTCTCTTAGCAGCTCTGGTACAGATTTGGACATGTTTTCCCGCAGTCTCTAAATATAACTCTCATGCCCTCGTCTCCTGCGGGGAAGAAATACACACCGCCTTGCCCGTGGCCGTGACGTCACTCCCCTGCGCCGCTTCGGGGTTGTGAACAACAGACCTTTTATCTAAAGGCTAAAGTCATCCCCGTTGCCACCGTGTGAGGACGCCAGAGACTCCACTAGTGTTTTTATGTACCTCTATGATTGAGAAGTCATTTTAATTTTGTTACATGTTTTGCGGGGGTGGGGTGTGAAAAAGAAAAAGCACTTTCCTCTTTGTTTTCTCTGCAGTTGTGTCACACAATGAGCAGTGTTGAAGATGAAAATGGAAGCAAAGTTTGGATGATTGATTTTTAATTATAATTATGAGTTAAAAATGCAG
>NW_013954485.1:23620-25838 GCF_001266775.1 Austrofundulus limnaeus | reverse complement strand
GTCAAAAAATTCAGGTACATGTTGAAAATGAAACAGCATTTCTATTAATTCATTTTAATTAACATATTGGAACACAATCGCTTCCATAGTTCAGAGGTTCTGGGTGCGAGTTTGCAAAGACTTGTCTAAGTGTCTGGAAGAAAAATAAAAATGCTATTAGTACTAACCAGTATAGAAATCTTCTGCTAGATTACATTAGTCTTGAAACAGCTTTTGCCGCCACATCAGATCAATCTCTTTGGGCTCCTTTGATCGGCTCCATCACATAGAGAGGGTGGGGAGTCTTGGATTGGACCTTGTGGGGCATTGGGGCTGATTTACTTTTGATGCATGTTTGACCTCAAATGTAACAAAATTAGCCATTCAAAATGGCTGACCGTAAGTGATTTTTTCCTAACATTTTTACTTCTGTTGGCCACAAAAATCACTTTTACATGTCTTGAAGCACTCGAAACACTTCATAACAAATTTATTTCCATTTTATCAGCATGTTTATTCAGCTAACTGTCCAAAAAATAATGGAAAACAACGTATTCTGCTTTGTCCACTGGATGGCGCTATCCGCATTTAAATTACAACTGTCACAAACTTTGGCCGTCTTTGGCTTGTGATTGGCTAAACAAAGTTCCCACCTCTTCAAACTATATACCAAATGAAAGGTAAGGTAATTGGCTACACAGCTGTGGCATCAGAATGAAACTCAGAGTTGTTTGGCAAATTCTACAGTCAAACAAGTCCAGGGTGACACAACCAGAATTTGTTATATTTCTCACAGATTATTGGCTCTGGAGAGCCCATAGATGAACCCAGTTGGTCAAATGAGGTGTCAATCAAATGGGGGAGGACCTAAACGTCCATTTTGAGCTCTTATTGGTTGTTTCTCTCACTTTAGAAGCCGTGAATGACGTCTTAAAGGAAAACAAAAGTGCAAACGGAATGCAGGCGTCCCTGTGGTTGTTAACTGGTTGGATCTGATTTACCCAATTGCTAACGGTTAGCCGCAATGTACGCAGTGCGACAGCTCTCCACTGAGAAGGARACTAGGCTAAGAGGCTAACGGGAAATTGCTTGTTCTGTGAACAACCCWACTGTAGACTGTACTCTTCACAAGAAACAATCCATTGATGGAATAACCTGGTCATTCGGTATATTCAGGCCAGCTGACCTCATTCTTTGAGCACATACTGTTGCTGAACCTAGACCTGACCACCTGCAGCAACCCCACATCATAGGTCGTATTCACACCTGGTAGTCCGGTAGACTCGGTTCGATTGGGGACCAAAACTGCAAGCTTTGTTTACATTTTCTATAGGTGCAGTTTGAATTCACACTGCACTTTCTCAACCGAACTAAGCCCTGTAAACAACCTGTTCCCGGCCTCACCTGTGGGGGCGCTGCACAAAGAACCACTAAAGCAGAGGTGCCCAAAGTTGGGCCCTCGGGCCAAAATTGGCCCGCCGAGCCATTTCATTTGGCCCACCAGCAGTTGTCCTGGTTACTAGATTGTAATTATATTAAGATTAAATATAAAATATAAGTCACTACAAGATACATTTAGATCAGATTTAAGCCAATATATAGATTTGTACAACTTATAAAACCACATATACTCCCATGAGCCTTTGCTACCTGAGCATACTTTGAATTTTCTCCATGGGCTGAAAAAAAAAGAATGTGGGCAACCACACTGGCTGCTAGTTTAATCATAAAAAAATAAAACAACTTTACTTAAGTATTTGCATTTTTTTACATTATTGCATTTGGCCCGCAGCCCTCATATTGATTTTAATTTTGGYCCTCATAGGGAAAATGTTTGGGCACCCCTGCACTAAAGGAATTGTCGTGTATTTCAGGTGTGTATGTCCCTTTAAGACGGGAGCGAGCACCAGGCTCGCTCACGCGTCTCTTGGGGCAGAGTTCTTTTTAACATCAAGCTGTGTGGACCCTTTTTCATGTCTCTCGTCAATAAACATGTCCAAAAGCTGAAGATTTGTCTTTTCGTCACTCAAGTGTTAGCAGAACGAGGTTTTTAACATCCAGCAGCTTACAGGCAGACGCTCACTGATTTTCCAGCGAAACCACCGAAGAAGCAGCAGCACCAGAGTGAGCAGACTTCAGAAGTGAGCAGACGAGGGAGACGAGAAGGGTTCAGCAGCTGACAAAGCCCAGAAGAAACGAAACGGGACCGAGACACAACAAAAATGGCGCAGACACAACA
>NW_013954485.1:11922-17254 GCF_001266775.1 Austrofundulus limnaeus | reverse complement strand
AGCTCACTTTGTTATACCAGGACAGCTGAAAAGACCAGTTATTTCCCCACTATGGGATCAAGAAAAATGTTTTTTTTAATCTTATGTTTCCCCACCTTTTGCACCAAATTAATCTGAGGAGTTGATCAGCCCTGCTGTTTAAGTTTTTCTTCATAAAGAAGACTATCAAATGGCTTCTCCAAAATCCAGTCCAAAACATTCAAACTGTCTGCCATTGTGTGCTGCTTGTTATTGGAGCGAGGCTAGTGTGAAGTGTGTCCGTCTGTGAGTGCTTTGTGACGGCAGAGGGTTTCAGCAGCACCCGCTGGACAGAACCTGCGATAGAAGTCAGAAAGTGTGATAGATGTCTGTCTCCAAACACAAGCAGATACAAAACAACCACCAGAAATTGAAGCTCGATATGTTGCTAGTAGTTTTTAACAAAGAAAATGCTGCTAAAAAGATTAATAAAGTCTCCGGTTCAACTCAGAACAGAATGAAACTAAAAACTGCTCCCACTGAATGTTTACACCAAAAGATCGCTGATTCGCTCATTTTACTGTCAATCAAAAAGGGATTCAGCCTCCGACTGATCATCCAATCATCATGCAGAAACTGAGCGTCTGAGCCAGTCGAGGCCAGCCCACTGCCTCATAGACCCCCAGAGACACTCAGCATCCGATGGGCGGGACAAAGCCAGCATTTATTCAATGACTCGTCTTGTTTCGCTGCACTCTTTGCTTTGCTAATGAGCTCTGTAGACGCTCAGCATCCACACTGTTTAAACACTGTGAAGCTGAGGGAATGAGTGAGAGGAAAGCTGCACCATTACCAGTGATAAGAAGCTGATTCTGAACAAAAGTTGAGCATGTTGTATCGCATATTTAGTCAATGACATGAACACTCAACAGTATATATTTGATCCTTTGTTTTTACATTTTAGGGGAAGCTGAGCTTTCCTTGCAGTCTAGATAGACAATGTGCATGTTTTGAAAAATGGCCTACTTGTCATACATCACATTAGAAAATTCTGTTACTGTTAACCCCACCAAGAATTTCTCAATACGCTGAAACATATGTCCTTATACATGCAGCTATGATAGCTGTATAAGGTTTGCAGTGGAAAAAAAGCTTGAAATTCATTTTCACATTCAGCGAGTTATGACGCACTGATACTTCATTCTGTCTATAAAACAGACTGAGTGGAGTCGGTGCTAGTAGACNACTATTTTGCTTTGATTATTTTTTAAAGTAATGAATTGATCCAATGCTTTTATAATCATTTTCCAGATTATTCTATAGTGTTTTACAGCAGCCAGCTCACTTTGTTATACCAGGTCCGCTGAAAAGACCAGTTATTTCCCCACTGTGGGATCAATAAAAATGTTTTTTTTTAATCTTACGTTTCCCCACCTTTTGCACCAAATTAATCTGAGTTGATCAGCCCTGCTGTTTAACTCTAAGTTTTTCTTCATAAGGAAGATTATCAAATGGCTTCTCCAAAATCCGGTCCACAACATTCAAACTGTCTGCCATTATGTGCAGCTTGTTACTGGAGCGAGGCTGGTGTGAAGTGTGTCCGCCTTTGAGTGCTTTGTGACGGTGAAGGGGCTCAGCAGCACCCGCTGGACAGAAACTGTGATAGACGTCAGAAAGAGTGATAGATGTCTGTCTCTAAACACAAGCAGATACAAAACAACCACCAGAAATTGAAGCTCGATATGTTGCTAGTAGTTTTTAACAAAGAAAATGCTGTTAAAAAGATTAATAAAGTCTCCGGTTCAACTCAGAACAGAATGAAACTAAAAACTGCTCCCACTGAATGTTTACACCAAAAGATCTCTGATTCGCTCATTTCACTGTCAATCAAAAAGGGATTCAGCCTCCGACAGATCATCCAATCATCATGCAGAAACTTAGCGTCTGAGCCAGCCAAGGCCAGCCCACTGCCTCATGGACCCCCAGAGACACTCAGCATCCGATGGGCGGGACAAAACCAGCATTTATCCAATGACTTGTCTCGTTTCGCTGCACTCTTTGCTTTGCTATTGAACTCTGTAGACGCTCAGCGTCCACACTGTTTAAACACTGTGAAGCTGAGGGAATGAGGGAGAGGAAAGCTGCACCGTTACCAGTGATAAGAAGCTGATTCTGAACAAAAGTTGAGCATGTTGTATCACATATTTAGTCAATGACATGTACTCAACAGTATATATTTGATCCTTTGTTTTTACATTTTAGGGGAAGCTGAGCTTCCCTTGCAGTCTAGATGGACAATGTGCATGTTTTGAAAAATGGCCTACTTGTCATACATCACTTTAGAAAATTCTGTTACTGTTAACCCCACCAATAATTTCTCAATACGCTGAAACATATGTCCTTATACATGCAGCTATGATAGCTGTATAAGGTTTGCAGTGGAAAAAAAGCTTGAAATTCATTTTCACATTCAGCGAGTTATGACGCACTGATACTTCATTCTGTCTATAAAACAGACTGAGTGGAGTCGGTGCTAGTAGACAATACTGTTATGGTGAGTCGATTCTTTATGTCTATGATGGTGACTGCTCAGAGCAAGTTTCACTTTTCTTTTAGAGGTTCTTATTCCCATGATGCAATGCGCCAAATACAGAAATAAATACCTGCAAAATCACAAAATGGACAATTCCTTCAATTTTTTAATGGCAGATTTGCCCAATTTTTTACACATTTTTCTGGTGCTGTCAGCTTCTGAGATTCTATTTCAGATCCAATATGTAGATGTCAATGATTTTAATTGGACAAGGCTAATTTATTGTATGTGAAGGTATCTGCTGGGGGGCTAAGCTGAACCACAGGTCAGATCCTAGAATGCTTAAATGGCTTCAAGTGCACTGATTTTTGTTGATGCAAAGAGATGGCCATACTAAAAGGTTGATCCAAGCTCATTTGCTTAAAAAACTTATTGCAATACTTTCCCACAGACTTCTTTCCACATCTGGCTACAGAACAGCTGAGGAGAGAGTCGAGTGTTGCTCTCTGAGACTCAGCTAAAGGCTGTGTCACACTACAAGATTTTAAAACAGTCGGCCAATTTTCAAAGACTGAGAGAGCTCACACGTGAAGATAAAAAATCATGGATGTACCAGGTTTGGTCCCACACTGTGTGGTGAACAGCCACACGGCAAGGCATCACACACAAAAAGATATTTCACTCATGAACATTCAGATGTCAGATATTAAATCACGTGAGACTTCCTGAAATCCCGCGAGAATTCAGATGTCAGAGGAAATATCTCACGTGACCTCCAGAGAGACGTGAGTTCAGAGTAAATAAACATTTGAGAGTAGGAAGAAACAATGTTGATCGTTTGTGGATTTTTTTTAACCAGAGGAAAAACAACTTTTAACATCCAGCAGACTTTGTGGTGAGTCATGACAGTTTTTTGTCTTCTGTATTTTGGAATCCCCTCCGTGTTTACGTCACCTCATTTTCTACTTGGCTACACGTCTYATTCAACAGGCTCAGGTGAACACTACACACACTGTGATATCAGGCCAAAAAACAAACATGTTGAATTTCCCCGATTTGAGGTCGGAGCGGTCCCGACRTCTTTCCGAGCCGACTAGATCACTCTTAACTCACCACCCATAGCAGGAATATCTGCTATGATTATCTTTAGAGTCATCACAATAATCTGGACTTCCTTAGGATTGTCAAAAGGGCAAAAATCGGCCTGATTATCTTTCCATGTGATGCAGGCCTTAGCTGAAGGGCTTGGCACTGCTCTGACACACACATTGTTTAAAGCTTCAGGAAATTATCTGAGCTACAGCAGCTGTCGGGCTCAGATATGACTCCTGCTGGATTTACAGCAGCTCTGCTGAATGGAAGCTGTCTGACTCGAGCTCTCTGAGGACCCTGAAAGGTCGGTGTGTTTACTCCAGCTGAGGACTGCATGCAGGAGGCAACAACTGAAAGCCTCTGCTGTTCAAGCTGAGGATGGAGACTAAAGGGGAAACCTTCAGGCAATGCTCCCACCCAAAGGCAATCTCTTTCTTTAGGTTTCTCATCACTTGCAGGAAATTGCAGTCTGACATGCTGTAAATCTTCTGAATCTCATTTATTCTGGAGTGAGCTGACATGGAGTTTTCATGCTRGCAAACAGCTCCCCTAGGAGGACCCCTGAGACTTCCACTCCCACCACTACTGCTTACTATAGCTGCCAACTGAAACACACAACTAAACTAATCAAGTAATAAGAGTGTGTCAGTTGCTTATTTTCTCTCATTACACAGATGATTACACAATCTATTTTCCAGAGCTAATAAACATTAACATTTAAATGTCTATGATTTACTGTTAATTTGTTGTTGGTTTCTAACCAGCTGTTTAATAGTGCCCTCACTCTTTGTTTAATTCAGCTCAAGTCAGTTTGTTTCTCAGGGCACTGTACATGAAAAAAAAGAACAATATAAAGAAGAAGCCAGCAGATTGTGTTGAATCWCTTCATCACAGTCTCCCATCCTGAGCAAACGGTGGAGAGGAAAAACTCCCTGCTAATCAGGAAGAAACCTCCAGCAGAACCAGGCTCAGGACAGGAGACCATCTGCCTCGACCGGCTGGTTGGAGGACAGGAAAGAGACACAGACAAACACAGGAACTGGTCCAGGTGCACCTTCTTCTGGAAAAGAGACTAAAAGAAAAAATATGTCATTGATAGAAATAATTACAATAAACATGTGGAGAATAGAGACTTAAGAAGAGTTTATTGTGTCCAATTTTATTATTTTGTTTAACTGATCCAAACAAGCATGGTGCCACATTTTGCAACTCTACGCTGTTCCATCAGCTGCTACAGTTATATTTGGACAGAGACAACACTTTTCTAATTTTGGTTCTAGACATTACCACATTGAATTTTAAACAAAACAATTCAGATGCAGTTGAAGTTCAGACTTTCAGTTTTAATTCAGTGGGTTGAACAAAATGATTGCATAAAAATGTGAGGAACTAAAGCATCATCTAAACACAATCCCTTAATTTCAGAGGCTCAAAAGTAATTGGACAGATTAAATAATTGTAAATAAAATGTTCATTTCTAGTACTTGGTTGAAAAACCTTTTGTTGACAATGATTGCCTGAAGTCTTGAACTCATGAACATCACCAGACGTTTCCTCCTTTTTAATGCTCTGCCAGGCCTTCACTGTGGTGGTTTTCAGTTGCTGTTTGTTTGTGGGCCTTTCTGTCTGAAGTTTAGTCTTTAACAAGTGAAATGCTCAGTTGGGTTGAGATCAGCTGACTGACTTGGCCGTTCTAGAATATTCCACTTCTTTGCTTTAATAAACTCCTGGGTTGCTTTGACTTTATGT
>NW_013954485.1:8557-11589 GCF_001266775.1 Austrofundulus limnaeus | reverse complement strand
ATCCAGTCTAGCTTTTTTATTCTTGATGCTTATGAGTGGCTTGCACCATGCAGTGAACCCATTTACTTTCATGCAGTCTTCTCTTTATGGTAGATTTGGATATTAATACTTCTACCTCCTGGAGAGAGTTGTTCACTTGGTTGGCTGTTGTGAAGGGGTTTCTCTTCACCATGGAGATTATTCTGCCTTCATCCACCACTGTTGTCTTCTGTGGGCTCACAGGTCTATTTGCATTGATGAGTTCACCAGTGCTTTCTTTCTTTCTCAGGATGGACCAAACTGTAGATTTTGCCACTCTTAATATTGTAGCAATTTCTCTGATGGGTTTTTTATGTTTTTGCAGCTTAAGGATGGCTTGTTTCACCTGCATGGAGAGCTTCTTTGACTGCATGTTTACTTCACAGCAAAACCTTCCAAATGCAAGCACCACACCTCAAATCAACTCCAGGCCTTTTATCTGCTTAATTGAGAATGACATAATGAAGGGATTGCCCACATCTGTCCATGAAATAACCAGTCAATTGTCCAGTTAATTTTGGTCCCTTTAAAAACAGGGTGGCACATGTTAAGGAGCTGAAACTCCTAAACTCTTCATCAAATTTTAATGTGGATACCCTCAAATGAAAGCTGAATGTCTGGACTTCATGTCCATGTACAATATATAACTATAACTTGAACATGTTTCAGTAAACAGGTAAAAAGACAAAATTTGTGTCAGTGTCCAAATATATATGGACCTAACTGTAGTTGTCTTTGACTGCCTAGCAAATACTGAGCTTGATTCTTACCTAGATATTAGCTCCCAGGTCACTTCATGTTCCACTTTAAAACCAATTAGGTTTGAGGGCCAGGTGGGTTTGAGTGTAAACTTCACTGCTTGCTCATTAGAATAGGCAAATATATAGAACTAGAACTAATAACTAATGGAACAAGATGTACCATCAGGTACTTTTCCACTGAAGAGCAAACTTTGGAGATTCCAGCAGGTGGTGCAGAGGCTGAGAGCATATCACCTGTTTTATTGGTTAGTATTATTTCTTCATTAGGAGCAGGAAAAAAAGCGAGTTTGTTTGTGGTATTTTTTCAAATAGGAAAGCTCCAGTGAACAATGTTTTCAGTCCAGATTTAAACCACCCAACATTTTCTCTCATCTTGGGGGAGCACACCTGTTCCCCGGTAGCTGTGTTCTCCCTGAGTTTATATGTGGCCAGAGCTACTATGAGGCTGCCATGCACCGGTGCCACCGGACCCTCTGACCACCACCAGCAGGTAAGGCAGGTGTGTCTTGCCCAAGGACACAATGACTGAACCGGATGAAGTGGGGGACTCAACTGGCAACCCGCTTGTTACAGGATAACTCCCCTAACCAGTCTGCCACAGCTGTCCCATAATTATATACTATAAWAAAATAAAATATAATGTAATGTAATGTATATATTTTTCTGTGCGTAAAGTTTTCTTATTAAAAGATTTTTTGTTTGAATATAAGGTTTTCTATAGAGACAAAAGAGGGCCTTGTGCAAAAATGACAAAAGCTCAGCTTTCTTCACTGGTGGTTTATACATTTTTAACCCACTTTAAAGCCTATAGGACTGTGGACACAGAATGAGATAAAAGCTCATTTGGAAGTAAAACCATGCCCCAAATCCTTCTCTGCATTTATTATTAATGGAACAGCTCTAAGTCTGGTCTCTTGCTGATTACACAGATACCAAGATCAGCTCTTCAGTTTTTATAGGAGGGATCGTTACTAAGATGTGTTGGAAGAAAATAGTTAACCAATACTGTAAATAAGATATATAGATTGTGATGTTTGTATTTTAATGTGCAGAAGAAAAATATTGTTGGAATCAGTAATCTATTTTTTATTTTAGCAATTTTCTTTTTTGGTTTTGTGGAGAATGTATGTAGAGACTAAGTTACTTCCGGTACAAAGCCCCGCCTTTTAACACAAAGCTCCTCCCTGCAGCTCAGTCTGTAGCCAAGGTCCCGCCCCACAGAGCAATGTCTGCTGAAGAATTACATCTATCTGTGGACTTAGGGTGCATTCACACCAGGAAAGTCCTTTGGTCCACTTGTTTGGTTCAAACCAAATAGCAGACTTAATTTTTTTCCCTTTGGTGYGGTTTGCATTCACATTGTGCTATTTTGCAAGTGGACTATAATTTATAAACAAAAGCACGCGGGTGACAATCATTGTTCCCATTGGACAGAAAGGACGGGGSCAGGACAGAGCACAGACCCGGAAATAAAAATGGTGCTGTTATTAAAACTGCAGAACCAATTAGAATTTAAAGAGCAGCTCATTCAAAGGCRGTCTTGCGATGATATACTTTTGATTTTGAAACAGTGTTGGGAAATGTGTGCTGCAACCCAAAGGAGACGAGATGCTCTGTGTTTCCTGGCCCACCTGGTCCATTTTTTGTAGTGTAGTGTTAGCAACACTGAAGGGCTAATTCAGGGCTATTCAACTAAATTGCTCCGGGGGCCACAGTTACTGCAGGTCAACAGCTCAGGGGCCGAACATCCAGCAGTTAAAGTTATTATGTAAATAAACCAAGTATTACAAAGATCTGTTACCTTTGAAATAGTTTATTTTGATGTATTTAATCACGAATACAAATAGGGCTGCAACAACAAATAGATAAAATTGATGAAAATCGATTACTAAAAGCGTTGGTAACAAATTTATTTATTGATTTGTTGTGTTGTGCGATTTTTGCGTCCCTCACCATGTTGCAGAGCTGTTTATGTCACCCGCAGAGCGTTGTCAATGCTGGCTGGCCCAAATAAAGCTTAAGAAGGCAAAAAAACTACCTGTAAAGATCCGCCCTCTCTGAGACCAGTGAGTTAAGTAGAGACTTCGAACTTTAAACCAGTTCTTAAATTGTGTTGTTAGGCCAAGTAGATCTGAAGTTATGATAAAAGTATATGCCATATTTATTGTTTTTAAATGACGGTCTGATTTGATGCGAGCCAAGTCGCGAGAAGGAAATGCGTGTGTGTGCGTGTGTGTGTGTGTGTGTGTGTGT
>NW_013954485.1:4351-7368 GCF_001266775.1 Austrofundulus limnaeus | reverse complement strand
AAAAGATGTACTTCCTGGCTTTTGGCCAGTGTGGTTTTCCTTGTCAGACCGGTGACAATTAAACCTCACTCGGTTTTTCAGAATTCTGGTGTTGTATGATTTTATCCCTGCCACAAATCATTTTATTTAACAATTGTGTTTTCATCTTGACTTCAGTCGTATTGAACACGTATTTTTCTTACAGAGTAATTAAAGYAGAAAACGGGGTTTGGGCTTAAGAGATGAATGAACCAATTGGCGGGCTGAACTTTGATCACTGGGCTGCCAGTTGAATAGCCCTGGGCTAATTGTTACCATGTTGTTTAGCAAATGGTGGCTTGTGAAGTCAAAAATGGTATGTTTTCTGTATTCGGTTTGGGTTGAGGCCAGTCTGTGTTCACACCAGAAGTGAACCGCACCAGAGTTCATTTGGAAGTGGACAGAGACCACCTCAAAACTGGGTCTCGGTCTGGTTGTTTGATTCTAACCAGGATTCACGAGTGTATTCACACCTGCATAAAAGATCTGGACCAACGGAGGAAACAGACTTTGGTTTGTTTAAAGCGAACCAAATGTGTCAGGTATGAATACACCCTTAGTCWCTAGATTCTGAATGAAAACTAATCCAAATGAGTAATGGCCTGAAATGTAAATAAATGCATGTGTAACAATTTAGACCTACTGTTGACATAAAGAAGACAGTCTAAGTTTTGTGACTTTCTTATCTTTTCCTAAGCCAACAAGTTAATTGTTGTGATTTTATCTGTTCGACCAACAAATRGTATGTTGTATTATACCACACACAGGCATGTTTGCGTCAAGTAYGTAATGCTAAATGGCTTTCCAAAAATAAACATACTTCACAGACTCTTATCAAATTTCTAGACTTACTGAACAGCCTGTCCTCTGTCCAGCCATCAGTTTTAAATCAATCTGGAAAAAGGACTGGTGTGAAGTTTGGACAAGGAAAACATCTGCTCAGGGGAGGAGACAGATCACATGTTCATCACAGGTTCAGTCTCAGCTGGGACTTCTCTGGAGTTTACATGTTTTATTCTTTTAAACTGAACAGATTTTTATTTGTGTTATAAATAAAATCATCATTTTCATTTTTTGTGAAAAACAATTTTAAACATTTGTTTGCAAAGCCAAGTTTGATGTCCTTCCAGGGCTGTTGTCCCCAGAACTGATATACAAATGTCATTTATTTTCACAAATCTCTTAGTCTTGCGCACCTCCTGACAGTGTCAAATCAAAAATCTCAAACTGTGAGAGAAACCAGGAAATTGAAGCTCTTTTTACAGTTGAATGTTGTGTAAGAGGGCTGGCTTCTTCTGAACTGAACAGGTTTGAAATAAACATCTTAAKATTCACCACAACTGCGTATTTAGGTAGTTTGCAGGAAAAGAGTTGGCACAGAGGGGAACAGTTATGCGAAAGTGGAGATGTAGAAAAAAACTGACTGACTGAGCTAGTCAGAAAAATCTTGCATCAGGGAAAATGTGAATCAACCTAAAGAAAAACTTTTGATTTAAATAGTAGAGGAAAAAAATAGATGTTTTATCGTTTCTGTTTATAGTAAGAGTTTTTTCAGTCATTCTGAATCACTGCCTGACTCAGACTCTGGAACTGTCTGTTCTGTCTTCTGAGGCTGAATATTAAATATGTTCTCTCCATACAAACCCAGCTGAGTCCAATCAAACTCATCTGTTTTATGTCTCTGTGGCAAATAAAACTGACAAGCCTCATTTCCATATAGGTCAGTCAGTTTTCCCACTGCTGTGCTTGATGACTAAAGAAAGGCTGAATGTAAAGAAAAGTAAAGAGAAAAAAAGTCTTGGCTTACATCTTTCATGAGAAACCTTGAGCTAGATTTTTTTTTGTTTACTTTAAAACAGCTCACAAACATTTTGAGGTAATGAGATTTACAAAGGTCAAACCCCTTTAAATCTGTCATCATCACATCTTGTCTGCCTGCAATAGTAATTCTGCTCTGCCAATACCTGTTTCCATACTCTATRTACTGTGTTACCGGTTACATTTCAAATGAAAACACAGTCAGCTTCATGTTTAAAAAATTTAACAAGCTGAGAGAAAATCTTATTTGTTATCATAATTTCTTTGTAAATGTTTCAACAGTATACATCCTGCTGTATATTTGATTTGATCCAGTCAGAGAGACTGTGTGCCTATAAGAAAGGAAAGTCACCATGTTTTAAATAAAATAATTGTTTTTAAAGTCACGAGCTACGTTTRCATGGACATAAGTAATCGGATTAAATGGCCGTTCAGACTAAAAATGCGTCATGTTTATGGCCCATTCGGATTATTCTGATCCGATTGAGCTCGATCGGAATGAATTTTTAATCCGAATGAGAGGGGTGGGTTATGCCAATTGATAATCGGAATGACGTGCATGTAAACACTTAATCGGATTATCTTATTCTGATTGTAGAAAACTGACCTGAGTGCGCATGTCTTCTGAGTCCACCAACAGCGCTGCGCAGCACAGAACTTTTCCTCCTCACTCTCTTAACAGATAAAAAGGAGACGAACAGCAGATGTTGCTTCGCTAAAAAAAAACGTATTGCTTCATCTGCAACTCAACCGAGGAGTAACGGCGTCTCTACCATTATTAGAAGCTGACACGGGTCCATCCTGAGGCACAGAAGAGCTTTGTTTACATTTGTAACATGGAAGTAGAGCTGAAAGTTTACAACACTGCGCATGTCCGGACTTTTATTCTGGATAAAAGTCTGGTGCATGTAAACACTTGTCATGATCGAATTGTGTCCATGTCCACAGTACATTCGGATTATTTAATCCGAATATATTTCAATCCGATCAAAACATTTTGTGCATGTAAACATAGCTATTGTGTTCTAACTTGATAAGTACTAAGTATCAGTAAGTGATATTGGTGAGTACCCAAACCGAAGTAATTGTACTTGCTGTTAAGAAAAACAGAACATCTCTTGTACAGAACACCCCTATATATGTGTGTGTGTGTGTGTGTGTGTGTGTGTGTGTGTGTGTGT
>NW_013954485.1:1711-4296 GCF_001266775.1 Austrofundulus limnaeus | reverse complement strand
AAATCATAGTTTACACCTGATTGTGGACTTCCTATATTAAGCGTCTAAGTAAATGAGATAAAACCCGCGTCCGAATTGTGATGTTATTCCATACTCAGACTGTGAGAAGGCCCTACTGACCACTGTGTGGGCAGTAAAACACTTCTCTAACTACATAGGCGGACAAAAAATCATTGTGGAAATACAACATCAGCCAGTGACTTTCCTAAACAGCCAACGCATCAGAGATGGCGTAGTGACAAACTCACGTGTGGCCACGTGGCTCATGGCGCTACAAAGTTTTGTCCTAGAAATCCGCTATGGACAAAACAAAAAATCACATCTGGGAACCGACTTGGCAATCTGCCAAAGTTGTACACAAGATGTACCAGCAACACAGATGCCAGTCCACAAAAAACCCCAAGTAAGTGAGGATCCATATCATCACTACTTTGATGCAAACATCTGTAAAGACATGACTACAGTGTACGTGGATGGATGCTCATTCCACCACGACAAAGTCTGCAAAGCTGGTGTTGGGGTGATCCTATTCCAAGACCAACAACAAGAAACTTTTAGTTTCAAATTACGTTCTCAGTCCTCTCAGTACACTGAGATCGCTGGTATCCTAGTAACCCTCCAGATCGCAGTAGAACGCTCGATCCAGATGCTAGTCATCTGCACTGACTCAAACTATGCCCGCCTAAGCTTCTCATGTCATCTTGCTCAGTGGAAACTAATGGTTTCCTCACCAGGAACAAGAAGGCAGTTAAGCACAAAGCGCTTTTCATGGCATGTGATCACTTGGTGACCTCACATGACCTACAGATTTACTGGAGGAAAGTTCCAGGACACTCACGAGTCCCAGGCGATGACAAGCACTACAATGACTTTGCAGATTCACTAGCCAAGAGTGGAGCCGTAGATGGCACCCCATGTTCCTTTGACCCCTCCTGGCTAATCAAAGCTCGAACAACTCAGCCCACCATCGAGGTATCAGCTATTACACGTGCACAAGCTGCAGCTAAACCAGCTGAAAACACAGTCTATGTACAACCTATGCTGACTGACCCTGACATCATACAGCTACAGGAGCTAGATCCTGCTATCAACTCCATGATACTGTACTTGACTGACCCAGACAAAAATACCCCATCAAAAGAGGCATTGGACTCCAATCCAGACCTAAAATTGCTCTATCAGTCACACAAACAGTTGAAACTAATCAAAGGCATCCTAACTTATACTCATGAGAAGACATCTTCACCTGTGTTCGTGGTTCCTCATGACCACAAGGGGGTGATGTTAGTTCAAGCCCATGACCTTCCGTCTGCAGGACATAAGGAGAATTAGGCCACACTCAAGGCACTGAAACAGATCGCCTGCTGGCCTGGGATGAAAAAGGATGTAAAAGATTATGTTGAAGGGTGCCTGGTGTGCGGCCAGTTCCAACCGGCCAGACCACTTCACATGGCACCACTGCAGAACAGAGGGATTGCATTCCCGTGGTCTGACCTGCAGATCGACTGGGTTGGACCTATCACTAAATCYGCTAGAGGAAATAAATATTTTCTCACCGTGACTTGCGCGTTCACAAAATGGGTCGAATGTCTACCAGCTCCAAACAACACAGCACAAACCACCGCTATGTTGTTAATGAACCATGTGTTCTCAAGGTTTGGACTGCCCATCAGGGTGAATTCAGATTGAGAAATCGAAGTTTTATATTGCTGTTAATGAATGGAAGTCTAATATGAAATTTGACTATGCCAACATGCAGTGATTGATAAATCTCACTTATTCACAGGGCAATGTAGATTAATGCTACCTTAGGTACCGTAACCTACATTGATCACACCCTTGTTTTCACCTCGACCTTGCTAGAAACAACACCAATTGGGGGGGCTGTCTTATCTTCAAAATGAGTCTCGACATCGACTCCAAAAATGATAAGGAAAACAAAATTTGAAAATCTAAAATCGCTTGTTTTAATGACAGCTACAGAAGTAGACACTGTCTAAAATAACAGAGTTATGATTGGAGGAATAAGTAATTTATGTGAAAATTGAGGCCTTCCTTACAGAAGCCCTCTTTAGTCTCTAATAGATATAGACAGTTATATCTACCCTTTAGTTAAAGCAACAACCCTTTAACTATTACCTGTAGCTTTTCTGAAACTTGATAGCTAACACAGAGAGGCACACATAGGTTTAGCTTAATGTAAAATTCCAACTTTAGGTTAACCTAAAACCACATAAATGCATAACACATAGCAACCGGAAAAGCACTAGCTGGAGACGACTCAACATCCAACCTCCACGATGGCCCACCTACTCTGCTAAGGCGACCAAGCTTCAACGCTCTCGACCTTCTCCTCCTGGTGGTACCCATCTTCACGGCGTTCCAGTGCTCTTCCTGGCTCCTGCTAAGAGATCTCTACCTTCGATCCAGAGGTCCCCTTTCAACGGCAACCTTCCAGAGAGTGACTCGCAAAAGAGGGGTTCCTGAAATCAACTGTTCTTCATGGTGTTCCAGAAACTGGTTGACTCCAGATCAACCACAACAATCGTATGGAATTGCCCTTGTGGATTATAATTCTTCCTTGG
>NW_013954485.1:0-1343 GCF_001266775.1 Austrofundulus limnaeus | reverse complement strand
GATTTATATATTTATGTATAAACAAATCACAGAGAATCTGATTACAATGTTTTCATTGTGTTTTTATGTAAATCACTGTTTTTATTTTACTGTGAACACAGTAATATAATTGTGGATTTTTCCTGAGAAAATATTTCATTTATCTGGACTAACAGAATGGTTCAGAGTTGATTATAAACAGAAACGTTACAGTTAATCATCATAAATGTTTTGCAGTGATTTCTTTTAGAGTCTATCAGAAGGAAGCTAAAGAGGTTTTCATGTTGTTTGTTCAACCACAAAGTTTAACCTTGACTGGTGCCTGGCAAACTTTATCTTTCTTTCTCTGACTCATCTCTAAGCCTGAGGGCGGAACCAAAGTTCATCCGTTCTTATTACTAACCMGGACGRCTTTGARCACACTCTGACTTCCTAATTCAAACAAGGAAGACGGCTGTTGATCCTCCTCGGAGGATCTCRGTTCTGGCTGGAGATATAAASCCAAMAYGCCAAAGGGTGGATCTTACAGCCAGGGATTCGACAAGCCTGTCGGAATCCCACACGAKGCTTCAAGCCTCCAAAGCATTTGTTTTACCTTCCGATGGGGAARGTGATTTTATTTTGAAGGAGAAACTGGATACAGCTTGAATTTTTCTAGCTTGGACTGAAGCAGACGCAAATTTACCRRAGAAATAACACCCGTTTGCCAAKGACCRGTAAGCGAGCCGWCAACAGYTCACTGACTGATCTGAGGCGAGCCAGCTTTTCTAMTCAGAAGGTGTCTTAAGAAGTCATCATCAGGTAAAAGGCTTAAGTGTTTGGGGTGACRTGTCCGGCRGAAACTGAGCTTAGAAGAGACGTRCAGTTCCGGTTGACTCACATTTTGTTAAAGTAAAAGTATTAGAAATACTAACATTACTTTCCTCYTTTWCTTGTACTTTTATTTGCCAGAAACTCAAGCTAAAGTGCCAGTAAATGTTTGRTTATTTAACATYAGAGCTGACGTTTTACTGTTCTATTATAAGTAATTTGAGTTGATGTGGTTTGAATTCGGACGCGGGTTCTTATCTCATTAATTCTGAAAGCTTGTTATAGGAAASTGACTACCCACAATTAAGTTGTAACTCATGATTTGTTTAATTTGTGTAATAAATGATTGCATAGACATTATGAATCAAATTGAACTAATCTGAGTGTTCCACTTATTGTGTCATTTTAACTTTGCAGAGTCAAGATATTAACGAAGAGTGGGAAATCCCTTGGTAAGATATTTTCCTCATAACCTTGTGTATGGGAGCTGTGGGAAAGGCTTATTTCATCCTAAGCTAGTCCTCTACAAACACACACACACACACACACACACA
>NW_013954484.1:39335-39854 GCF_001266775.1 Austrofundulus limnaeus | reverse complement strand
AGGTGGTCTTGTGTTTGGTGGTCTTGTGTTAGGTGGTCTTGTGTTAGGTGGTCTTGTGTTTGGTGGTCTTGTGTTAGGTGGTCTTGTGTTAGGTGGTCTTGTGTTAGGTGGTCTTGTGTTAGGTGGTCTTGAGGTCACCTGGATGGATCCACCACACTTCAAACCCAGGTCCTTACCAGAGGCCTTTGAGTTTCATGGTCTTGTTCAGGATCTTAGCTGGACTCAGATCTCTGAGGTGGTTCCTGGGATCTGTTGGAGACATTTTTACAGTCTGGGGTGGCGGGGGTGTCACAGTACCGAGTCCTCCAAAGACCACTGTGGACTCTCCACAGCCTCTAGCTCCTCTTCTTCTCCTGCTGCCCCTCCATCCTGATGTTTCAGTCAGGAGCTCTTCATGTCTCACCTGGTCTTCATGTCTCACCTGGTCTTCATGTCTCACCTGGTCTTCATGTCTCACCTGGTCTTCATGTCTCACCTGGTCTTCATGTCTCACCTGGTCTTCATGTCTCACCTGGTCTT
>NW_013954484.1:37049-38335 GCF_001266775.1 Austrofundulus limnaeus | reverse complement strand
CTGGGCCGCAGCCAATCAGAGCCCTGCTGGCTGGGCCGCAGCCAATCAGAGCCCTGCTGGCTGGGCCGCAGCCAATCAGAGAGCAGGAGGAAGTTGAAACAAAGTGAAAACTTGGCGGCAGTTCGTTCATGTGAAAGAAACACAGAGTTAGAGAAAATGTTTCAGAGTTTTGTTTTGAAATCTAAAAGAATTGATGAAATAATTCAGGTAACATTTATAAACTGTTCTCAAGTTAAACTTATGATTAAATTAAAAGTTAAATCAGCTGCGTCAGCAGAAATAAAGGAGAAATGATCCTCCTCTTTTCTCCCATCATGCCTTTCACCTCAGTCACCTCATGGTCACTCTCAGCTGTCATTCTGCTGACTCAGCTGTCTGTCTGCTGACTCAGCTGTCATTCTGCTGACTCAGCTGTCTGTCTGCTGACTCAGCTGTCGTTCTGCTGACTCAGCTGTCTGTCTGCTGACTCAGCTTTCGTTCTGCTGACTCAGGTGTCGTTCTGCTGACTCAGCTGTCTGTCTGCTGACTCAGCTGTCGTTCTGCTGACTCAGGTGTCTGTCTGCTGACTCAGCTGTCTGTCTGCTGACTCAGCTGTCTGTCTGCTGACTCAGCTGTCTGTCAGCTGACTCAGCTGTCTGTCTGCTGACTCAGCTGTCGTTCTGCTGACTCAGCTGTCGTTCTGCTGACTCAGCTGTCGTTCTGCAGGTTTCAGAGAGGACGACTACATGGGGGGGCGGAGTCGAGGTACCGGCAGTCGTCCTGGCGACAGACGGGGGGGAGGAAGCGGAGGAGGAGGAGGAGCAGTGGGTCGCTTTAGAGATGGACCGTCCCGCGGAGGAACGACAGACTTCAGGGAACCTTCTGAAGGTGACATCACTTCCTGTTTGCATTCAGTCTGTTTAAAACAGCTTAATGTAACGTATGAATTGTCAGATGGTACCAGTTATCCAGGTAACTGGACTGACTGGTTCTTTATGGAGCCTGATCAAAGTGAATGATGACCAGAAAACTGTGGAAATGAGGAAAATTAACAAAATGTGTTAATTTTAAAGAGAAAAGAACATACACCAAACATGTATGCAAGTATGCAGGGAAATAAGATTGGTTGGTTGGTTGATTGTTTGATTGTTTGGTTGGTTGGTTGGTTGGTTGGTTGATTGATTGGTTGGTTGGTTGATTGTTTGATTGTTTGGTTGGTTGGTTGGTTGATTGGTTGGTTGGTTGGTTGGTTGATTGATTGGTTGGATGATTGATTGGTTGGTTGGTTGGTTGGTTGATTGATTGGT
>NW_013954484.1:34697-36083 GCF_001266775.1 Austrofundulus limnaeus | reverse complement strand
GCCTGGTACTTGGTACATATTTACCTGCTACTTACTTGGTACATATTTACCTGCTACTTACTTGGTACATATTTACCTGCTACTTACTTGGTACATATTTACCTGCTACTTACTTGGTACATACTTACCTGGTACTTCTTTACCTGGTACTTGGTATGTACTTACTCACTACTTACTTACCTGGTACTTGGTACATGATTACCTGGTAGTTGGTACATACTTATTTGGTACTTACTTACCTGGTACTTGGTACATACTTACTCGCTACTTACATACCTGGTACTTGGTACATACTTACTTGGTACTTACTTACCTGGTACTTGGTACGTACTTACCTGGCACTTGATACATACTTACTTGGTACTTACTTAGTTGGTACTAAATTACCTGGTACTTGGTATGTACTTACCTGGTACCTACTTAGTTGGTAGTTTACTTATCTGGTACTTGGTATGGGCTTACTTGGTACATACTTACCTGGTACTTAATGACCTGGTACTTGGTACATATTTNGTGTACCAGGTTAGTAGTCTGTACTGAGCTGTGTGGCTCAGTTGGGACCCTGTAAGTACAGGGGTAAAGATCAGGACCTGGACCTGGATCCAGAGACCAGTGTACAGGTGAAAGTGACCGATGAGGTTCAGGCTCAGGCTCAGGTTCAGGCTCAGGTTCAGGCTCAGGTTCAGGCTCAGGTTCAGGTTCAGGTGTTTGTGTACAGGTGCTCTTCCTGTTTTGTTGGTGTTTGTGGTCAGGAACACATGAACGAAGCAGGGAAAGAAAAGAACGAGGGAGGAAGAAAAGATTTTAAGTGTTTTAAATCATTTTTCCCTTCTTTACTTCTTGCTCCCCTTTTTTCTTCTCTGTCTGTGTTGCGTCTCGTCCCCTCGCCTCTTTTTTCCCACCTGTCTTTGAATGCAGCACTGACCCGTTTAAAGCAGCCGCCGCAGCCCCGCCCCCGACCGGACGGCGGCGCTAACACGTCGTGTCGCCATCACAGAAGAAGACATTTGAAGGGTTTTTGTTTCGGTGTCCTTTGATTGTTTCAGCCTGGATCCGACGCCGACTTTCACCAACCATTTGTTATTAAATGATCTGAAAAGTCCAAAAATCTTCTTGTCCAATAAAGCTGGAACTTTGGTTTGTAGCTCAAACTGTAGCGTGTGCTTCTTTGGTTCTGGTTCTGGAGCCTGAACCCTGTCCAGGTGTTTAGGTCTGTGTGGATCAGGATCAGGTCTGTGGTGGCTCAGGTGAGCAGCGTTTGTTTACCGGGACGTTAAACTTTTTCTAAACCTTGTTTTGTTCATTTGTTGCCCCACTCTGTTTATTATTGCAATAAAACT
The DNA here is from genome assembly GCF_001266775.1 of Austrofundulus limnaeus. Lineage (NCBI taxonomy): Eukaryota > Metazoa > Chordata > Actinopteri > Cyprinodontiformes > Rivulidae > Austrofundulus > Austrofundulus limnaeus. Next base: position 34,743 of record NW_013954484.1, on the reverse strand, counting down.
GTGTCGTCATCATCAAACACCAACCAGAATCTGTTTGTTTTCAGGG
>NW_013954484.1:32971-33862 GCF_001266775.1 Austrofundulus limnaeus | reverse complement strand
GTTTCCACTCTAACCTTTAACTCGGTCATGTTGAGCGGTTAGCTGCAGCTGAGTTAACCAGGTTAACCAGGTTAACCAGGTTAACCAGCGGCTCAGTTTGGTTAACTACCAACTCTAAGGACAGTTAGCTGGCTGTTCCTGTTAGCAGAGGATCTCCTGTCACCAACAGGTAGGTTCGGGTTCGGTTTGTCTCTAAATGGACCGATGAGTTCCGAGTCAGACGCGGGTCTGAAGTGGGTCAGTTTAAACCAGGACTCGGCTCATCTTCTTCGCTGGTTTTACTTTGTTTCGTTCTTCTTCGGTGTTTGTAGAAACTTTAGCTGTGTTAGCTTAGCCACCAGCAGCGTCGGGTACTTTCCAGACTCCTCGCGCTGAACTCCGTTAACAAACTGTAAGATTTAAACTTTTATCTGTTTTTGTCAAAAACATAATGAAAATATGTCAAACTTCTGCTTCATTTATCGGGTTTAAAGGGTGATTTATTATTCGGCTGCGACGTAAAACCGAAACGGTGCTAATTTTTAATCACAAATTAACTTTACTCAAAACTTTTTTATGTTGAATTTGTGTTTTTATGTAAAAATATTTGTTAAATAAAAACACAGCTTCGTGAGACTTAACGCCGAATTGATCAGAAGATCGTAATAAAACGTTCAATGTTTTTATTTACTGATGAACTTTTAAATGTTAGCTTTACATGGTGGACTGGTCCTGTCATAACTGGAAATAAATATAAAAATATATAGCTTGAAAAACTAAATACATGACTTAATAAAATAATTAATGTACCAAATTTAGAAAAATACGAACTTTATCAATATATTTGATTATACAGTGAAACTTTAATTATTATGTATCGTTTTTAACAGTGTTAATTTGTTTCATTGAGCG
>NW_013954484.1:30221-32357 GCF_001266775.1 Austrofundulus limnaeus | reverse complement strand
TCATCTGTCCTCACCTGTCTCCACCTGTCCTCACCTGTCTCCACCTGTCCTCACCTGTCTCCACACCTGTCCTCACCTGTCTTCACACCTGTCTCCACACCTGTCCTCACCTGTCTTCACACCTGTCTCCACACCTGTCCTCACATGTCTCAACCTATCCTCTGTCCAACCTATCATCTGTCCTCACCTGTCTCCACCTGTCCTCACCTGTCCTCACCTGTCCTCACCTGTCTTCACACCTGTCCTCACCTGTCATCACCTGTCCTCACCTGTCTCCACACCTGTCCTCACACGTCTCAACCTATCCTCTGTCCAACCTGTCATCTGTCCTCACCTGTCCCCACCTGTCTTCTGTCCTCACCTGTCTCACAGCACGTGTGTGTGGACTGTAAGAAGAACTACTGCAGCGGTTGCTCTGCCCAGCAGGAGCTCCGCCCCCGCCTCTGTCACACCTGTCAGCGTTTTTATGGGAACCTGCTGGAGAGGGCGGAGCTTATGAAGCTGAAGGTGAAGGAGCTCAGGGACTACCTGCACCTGCATGAGGTCTCCACTCACCTGTGCAGAGAGAAGGTGAAGTTAATGATGTCATTGTTTACAAACGCCAGCCAGTCAGGTGAGAGCCTCACCTTTAGCTGTCAGGCACAGTGGGGGAGGGGCTCAGTGCTGAACCTGAGTGTGGATTTTAACAGGTTCCAGAAGCAGGGCCACATCAGACCTGTTTTATCTGACCTGTTTTATCTGACCTGTTTTATCTGACCTGGTTTTCTGACCTGTTTTATCTGACTTGTTTTTCTGACCTGTTTTATCTGACTTGTTTTTTAGACCTTTTTTATCTGACCTGTTTTATCTGATCTGTTTTATCTGACCTGTTTTATCTGACTTGTTTTATCTGACCTGTTTTATCTGACCTGTTTTATCTGACTTGTTTTATCTGACCTTTTGTTTCTGACCTGTTTTATCTGACCTGTTTTATCTGACCTGTTTTATCTGACTTGTTTTATCTGACCTGTTTTATCTGACTTGTTTTTCTGACCTGTTTTATCTGACTTGTTTTTTAGACCTTTTTTATCTGACCTGTTTTATCTGATCTGTTTTATCTGACCTGTTTTATCTGACTTGTTTTATCTGACCTGTTTTATCTGACTTGTTTTTCTGACCTGTTTTATCTGACTTGTTTTTTAGACCTTTTTTTCTGACCTGTTTTATCTCACCTGTTTTATCTGACCTGTTTTATCTGACTTGTTTTATCTGACCTGTTGTATCTGACCTGGTTTATCTGACCTGATTTATCTGACCTGGTTTATCTGACTTGTTTTTTAGACCTTTTTTGTCTGACCTGTTTTATCTTACCTGTTTTATCTGACCTGGTTTTTCTGACCTGTTTTATCTGACTTGTTTTTCTGACCTGTTTTATCTGACTTGTTTTTAAGACCTTTTTTATCTGACCTGTTTTATCTGACCTGATTTATCTGACCTGGTTTATCTGACCTGATTTATCTGACCTGGTTTATCTGACTTGTTTTTTAGACCTTTTTTGTCTGACCTGTTTTATCTGACCTGTTTTATCTGAATTGTTTTTTAGACCTTTTTTATCTGACCTGTTTTATCTGACCTGTTTTATCTGACTTGTTTCTTATACCTTTTTTATCTGACCTGTTTTATCTGACCTGTTTTATCTGACTTGTTTTTTTAGACCTTTTTTATCTGACCTGGTTTATCTGACCTGGTTTATCTGACCTGGTTTATCTGACCTGTTTTATCTGACTTGTTTTTTAGACCTTTTTTATCTGACCTGTTTTATCTGACCTGTTTTATCTGACTTGTTTTTTAGACCTTTTTATCTGACCTGTTTTATCTGACTTGTTTTTTTAGACCTGGTTTATCTGACCTGGTTTATCTGACCTGGTTTATCTGACTTGTTTTTTAGACCTTTTTTGTCTGACCTGTTTTATCTGACCTGTTTTATCTGAATTGTTTTTTAGACCTTTTTTATCTGACCTGTTTTATCTGACCTGTTTTATCTGACTTGTTTCTTATACCTTTTTTATCTGACCTGTTTTATCTGACCTGTTTTTTCTGACATTTTTAGACCTTTTTTATCTGACCTGTTTTTATCTGACTTGTTTTTTTAGACCT
>NW_013954484.1:28076-29671 GCF_001266775.1 Austrofundulus limnaeus | reverse complement strand
TGGTCTGACTCTGGTTTGACTCTGGATTGACTGGATTGACTCTGGTCTGACTGTGGTCTGACTCTGGTTTGACTCTGGATTGACTCTGGTCTGACTCTGGTTTGACTCTGGATTGACTGGATTGACTCTGGTCTGACTCTGGTTTGACTCTGGTTTGACTCTGGATTGACTCTGGTCTGACTCTGGTCTGACTCTGGTTTGACTGTGGTCTGACTCTGGTTTGACTCTGGATTGACTGTGGTCTGACTCTGGTTTGACTCTGATCTGACTCTGGTCTGACTCTGGTTTGACTCTGGTTTGACTCTGGTCTGACTCTGGTTTGACTCTGGTTTGACTGTGGTCTGACTCTGGTTTGACTCTGATCTGACTCTGGTCTGACTCTGGTTTGACTCTGGTCTGACTCTGGTTTGACTCTGGTCTGACTCTGGTTTGACTCTGGATTGACTCTGGTCTGACTCTGGTCTGACTGTGGTCTGACTCTGGTATGACTCTGATCTGACTCTGGTCTGACTCTGGTTTGACTTTGGTTTGACTCTGGATTGACTCTGGTCTGACTCTGGTTTGACTCTGGATTGACTCTGGTTTGACTCTGGATTGACTCTAGTTTGACTCTGGTCTGACTCTGGATTGACTCTGGTTTGACTCTGGATTGACTCTGGTCTGACTCTGGTTTGACTCTGGATTGACTCTGGTCTGACTCTGGTTTGACTCTGGTTTGACTGTGGTCTGACTCTGGTTTGACTCTGGTTTGACTCTGGATTGACTCTGGTTTGACTCTGGTTTAACTCTGGTTTGACTGTGGTCTGACTCTGGATTGACTCTGGTTTGACTCTGGTTTGACTCTGGTTTGACTCTGGTTTGACTCTGGATTGACTCTGGATTGACTCTGGATTAACTCTGGTTTGACTGTGGTCTGACTCTGGATTGACTCTGGTCTGACTCTGGTTTGACTCTGGTTTGACTGTGGTTTGACTCTGGTTTGACTGTGGTCTGACTCTGGTCTGACTCTGGTTTGACTCTGGTTTGACTCTGGATTGACTCTGGATTGACTCTGGTCTGACTCTGGTTTGACTCTGGATTGACTCTGGTTTGACTCTGGTTTGACTATGGTCTGACTCTGGTTTGACTCTGGTTTGACTCTGGATTGACTCTGGATTGACTCTGGTCTGACTCTGGTTTGACTCTGGATTAACTCTGGTTTGACTGTGGTCTGACTCTGGTTTGACTCTGGATTAACTCTGGTTTGACTGTGGTCTGACTCTGGTCTGACTCTGGTCTGACTCTGGATTAACTATGGTCTGACTCTGGTCTGACTCTGGATTAACTATGGTCTGACTCTGGTCTGACTCTGGTCTGACTCTGATCTGACTCTGGATTAACTTTGGTTTGACTATGGTCTGACTATGGTCTGACTCTGGTCTGACTCTGGTTTGACTCTGGATTGACTCTGGTCTGACTGTGGTCTGACTCTGGTCTGACTCTGGTTTGACTCTGGATTGACTCTGGTCTGACTGTGGTCTGACTCTGGTCTGACTCTGGTTTGACTCTGGTCTGACTCTGGTCTGACTGTGGTCTGACTCTGGTCTGACTCTGGT
>NW_013954484.1:26350-27670 GCF_001266775.1 Austrofundulus limnaeus | reverse complement strand
CCTACATGTCTCCTGGATGTCTCCTGCCTGTCTCCAGAATGTCTCCTACCTGTCTCCTGGATGTCTCCTACCTGTCTCCTGGATGTCTCCTACCTGTCTCCTGGATGACTCCTGTCTGTCTCCTACATGTCTCCTACCTGTCTCCTGCCTGTCTCCTACCTGTCTCCTGGATGTCTCCTGCCTGTCTCCTACCTATCTCCTGGATGTCTCCTACCTGTCTCCAGAATGTCTCCTTCCTGTCTCCTGGATGTCTCCTAACTGTCTCCTACCCGTCTCCATCCTGTCTCCTACCTGTCTCCTGGATGTCTCCTAACTGTCTCCTACATGTCTCCTACCTGTCTCCTAGATGTCTCCTAACTGTCTCCTACCCGTCTCCTAACTGTCTCCTACCTGTCTCCATCCTGTCTCCTACCTGTCTCCAGAATGTCTCCTTCCTGTCAGGATCAGACAAGCTTCAGTCTCCAGAGTTGGAAGAAGACACTAAGCAGAACTTTAAGGGAAACAAATGGTTCAGTTTTTGTCCTGTGCAGGACCTAAACCCAGTTTGAGCTCCAGAACAGAACCAGCAGGGGGCAGCAGAGTCTGTCCTGCTGGAACTGCTCCAGATCAGTCCTGACTGAAGCGGACCTGCAGATGTTGTGTGAGGTTCTGCTGAGCCGGTACCAGCAGGCTGAACCTCTGCCTCAAACCTTGATCTGTTTGCACTAAAACCTCTTGATGCTGAAACACTTTAAACTTGTTTTTGGGGCTTTTTGTGAAATGATTGATTAGATGTTTGCTGTGAAACTTCTGGGATTCTTTTATTTGTGAAGAAATGTTTATTTTTATTGTGTTTAAGGTGTTTCTGCAGAGCTCCATGAACTGCACTCACACTGTACAACAGGAGGCGGTGTGGTCGGACACAACATGCAGATCGAACCGATCCTGCTTTAATCTGTGCTCTGCAGCTGTGAGGAGGATCCACACGGTTCACTTTTTACATCTTCAAACTGAATAAAAATGAGTTCAAACATGTCGAGTCTTGTTCTCATGTTGGCTGTGAAAACTAACCTCTGCAACCAGAGGTACGGGTGAAATGTGAAAAGACCGAAATAAAACAAAAATAATATTCTGGCTGCAAAATAATTCAACTTAATTTAAAATGTTCATAAATGTGGTACATTTATCTTAGTAAAAGTATTTTAACTGTTCTTGGTGAGTTTTAAATACTGTAGCTCAGTGGTTTCCAACCCTGGTCCTCAAGGCACACTGCCCTTCATCATCTTCATCATCATCATCATCATCTTCTTCTTCTTCTTCTTCTTCTTCTTCTTCTTCTTC
>NW_013954484.1:25653-26305 GCF_001266775.1 Austrofundulus limnaeus | reverse complement strand
TGTTTGTTTGTTTGTTTGTTTATTTGTTTGTTTGTTTGTTTCAGAGCGGTCACAGGCCCTGTGTTTGTTTGTTTGTTTGTTTCAGAGCGGTCACAGGCCCTGTGTTTGTTTGTTTGTTTGTTTGTTTATTTGTTTGTTTGTTTGTTTCAGAGCGGTCACAGGCCCTGTGTTTGTTTGTTTGTTTATTTGTTTGTTTGTTTCAGAGCGGTCACAGGCCCTGTGTTTGTTTGTTTGTTTGTTTGTTTGAGAGCGGTCACAGGCCCTGTGTTTGTTTGTTTGTTTGTTTCAGAGCGGTCACAGGCCCTGTGTTTGTTTGTTTATTTGTTTGTTTGTTTGTTTCAGAGCGGTCACAGGCCCTGTGTTTGTTTGTTTGTTTGTTTCAGAGCGGTCACAGGCCCTGTGTTTGTTTGTTTGTTTGTTTCAGAGCGGTCACAGGCCCTGTGTTTGTTTGTTTGTTTGTTTCAGAGCGGTCACAGGCCCTGTGTTTGTTTGTTTGTTTGTTTCAGAGCGGTCACAGGCCCTGTGTTTGTTTGTTTGTTTGTTTCAGAGCGGTCACAGGCCCTGTGTTTGTTTGTTTGTTTGTTTCAGAGCGGTCACAGGCCCTGTGTTTGTTTGTTTGTTTGTTTCAGAGCGGTCACAGGCCCTGTGTTTG
>NW_013954484.1:20609-21413 GCF_001266775.1 Austrofundulus limnaeus | reverse complement strand
TTTCTTTGAGCCGACAGGAAGAAGAGCAGCTCGTCTGTCTCCACTCTTTACCTGTTAATGAAGCTTAAAGGAGTTAAATGATCTCTGGTCCGGTTCTGGTCCAGATCAGAGACCTGATGAAGGTTTTATTTCAGACAGGAGGAACCGGTCCTTCATCCAGCACAGGAAACCTTACCTGAGCAGTCTGTGTGTTTCAGGTGACTCTGGAGAAGGTGCTTGGCATCAGCTCAGTCAGCAGCAGTGCTCTGACCTCGGACCCCAACTCTGGGCTCATAGCCTATCCTGCAGGGTAAGCCCCCCATTTAATCAACTCTTTTCCTCCTAAACTGAAGATCAAGACGTTCAAACTCTATGTTCTCATCTAAAGTCAATAAATCACACTCTGCTGTAAGTTTCTTCTCTTGTTAAATGAACACTTGGCAGGCTCTTCCTCTCAGCACGCAGCTACAGAGGCTGCATGGTCCTACTGCCTGACATGTTTCAGGTTTAACCACAAATCTGCAACAACGCATGGATAAAAGTCGATTATTAAAAGTGTTTGTAACGAATCTCATTATGGATTTGTTGTGTCGAGTGATTTATTCGTCCCTCACCATGTGGCGGAGCTGATTACATCACCTGCAGACTGTTGTCAATGCTGACTGACCTAAATAAAGTTTAGGAAGGAAAAAAACTCTGCCTGTAAAGCTCCGCCCTCTTTGACTCGCGAGTGGAAAATAGAGACTTGGACCTTTAAACCAGTTTTTAAGTTGTGTTTTTAGGCCCATCAGAACCAAAGTTCTGATAAAGTATCTGCAGGAAACC
>NW_013954484.1:19117-19797 GCF_001266775.1 Austrofundulus limnaeus | reverse complement strand
CCTCCTCCTGCTCCTCCCTCCTCCTCCTGCTCCTCCCTCTTCCAGAAAGGCTCCATTGTCGCCTCCAACAAAGTGTCCAACAGGGTCCTCTCGGTCTCCTTCTCTCAGGACAACAGTTATTTCGTCACGGCAGGAAACCGACACGTGAAGTTTTGGTACCTGGACGCCTCCAAAGAACAGCGAGTGAGTCACCTGTCCTGAGCAGCCAATCACAGCTCACTTCCTGTTGTCTGTGGCACCAGGCTGACCTTTGCTTTCTGTCCAGGTGAACAGCACAGTCCCTCTGATTGGTCGGTCGGGGCTGCTGGACGACCATAAGAACAGCGTGTTCTGTGGCGTGGCGTGTGGGCGGGGCCTCATGGCGAGCAACACCTACTGCATCACCAGCTGTGGTCTGCTGTGTCTGTTCAACAGCAGCCGACAGCTGGGGGCCTGGGTGGACCTGAAGGTGAGACAGCACATCTGGAAGTGTTAATGCTGACTCGTTGTTGTTGACAGGTGGTTGTTGACCTGTTGTTGACAGGTGGTTGTTGACCTGTTGTTGACAGGTGGTTGTTGACCTGTTGTTGACAGGTGGTTGTTGACCTGTTGTTGACAGGTGGTTGTTGACTTGTTGTTGACAGGAGGTTGTTGACTTGTTGACCTGTTGTTGACTTGTTGTTGACCTGCTGTTGATGGGT
>NW_013954484.1:17621-18117 GCF_001266775.1 Austrofundulus limnaeus | reverse complement strand
GTGGTTGTTGACCTGTTGTTGACAGGTGGTTGTTGACCTGTTGTTGACAGGTGGTTGTTGACCTGTTGTTGACAGGTGGTTGTTGACCTGTTGTTGACAGGTGGTTGTTGACCTGTTGTTGATAGGTGGTTGTTGACTTGTTGTTGACAGGAGGTTGTTGACTTGTTGACCTGTTGTTGACTTGTTGTTGACCTGCTGTTGATGGGTGGTTGTTAACTTGTTGTTGATCTGTTGCTGACTTGTTGACTTGTTGTTGACCTGTTGTTGATAGGTGGTTGTTAACTTGTTGACAGGTGGTTGTTGACTTGTTGTTGACCTGTTCACTTGTTGACCTGTTGTTGACAAGTGGTTGTTGACCTGTTGTTGACTTGTTACTGACTTGTTGTTGACCTGTTGTTGACAAGTGGTTGTTGACCTGTTGTTGACTTGTTACTGACTTGTTGTTGACCTGTTGTTGACAAGTGGTTGTTGACCTGTTGTTGACTTGTTACTGACT
>NW_013954484.1:13874-15066 GCF_001266775.1 Austrofundulus limnaeus | reverse complement strand
GGTTGTTGTTGTTGACCTGTTGTTGTTGTTGACAGGTTGTTGTTGTTGACAGGTTGTTGTTGTTGACAGGTTGTTGTTGTTGACAGGTTGTTGTTGTTGTTGTTGACAGGTTGTTGTTGTTGACCTGTTGTTGTTGTTGACAGGTTGTTGTTGTTGACCTGTTGTTGTTGTTGACAGGTTGTTGTTGTTGACAGGTTGTTGTTGTTGACAGGTTGTTGTTGTTGACAGGTTGTTGTTGTTGACCTGTTGTTGTTGTTGTTGTTGTTGACAGGTTGTTGTTGTTGACAGGTGTCTGCAGCCAGATGCCTGGCCCTCAGTGAGGACTCCATCTTCTGTGGCTGCTCAGACGGTCTGGTCAGGGTCTTCCGGCCCTCTGACCTGCAGTATGTGGTCACTCTGCAGCGGCCTCACCTCGTCGGGGTGGACCTCGCTCAGCCCAGGTACCTGTAACACACCACACACACCTGGTCCTCTGGACTCCACCCTGACCCTCTCTGCTGCCTTTCAGCCCGCTGCCTGCCGGCCCCGGGGTCCAGCATCCCGACACGCTGGCTCTGACCTTTGACCCCAGAGGTAAACACCTGACCTGCGTCTACAGCGACCACAGCGTGTACGTGTGGGACGTCCAGGACCTGAGGAACGTCAGGAAGCTCTACTCTGCTCTGTACCACAGCRGCTGTGTGTGGAGCGTGGAGGTCAGAACCAAACTGATACATCTGTTGACTGACGCTTCAGTAACTAACCTTTCATTACAATTATTAAAAATGTTATTTGTTAGAGAATAAAAACAAAATCCAGTGAACTTTAGATTTTCAGTCAGGCATGTGAACAGCTGTACCTTCAAACAGCTCCTTTGACTCATGACCAGCTGTGCCTCATTCTGACAGTCTGAACGACAAAAACAACCGATACAATCCTGTAAAATCCAGGAAAACTACTTTTCTGACTGACAAACATATTTAACATCAAACAGAAGTAAGTATCAGGGCTGCAGCGATACAGGAAATCCATGGTTCAGTTCCATACTTTAGTCTCACAGTTTGATATTTTTTCAATACAAACACAGAAATGTCCATGTCCCTTTTAACTTGTAATTTATTTAAATTAATTATGAACATTAGTTTAACCTCAAAAGTCCAGTTTTTAAATTAAATGTTGTTGAAACAGCAAGTTTCTCAGTGGATCTGAGCTC